>NW_011491737.1:2304-5161 GCF_000754665.1 Bison bison bison | reverse complement strand
ACAATTGTTATGTCTTCCTCTTGGATTGATCCCTTGATCATTATGTAGCGTCCTTCCTTATCTCTTGCAGTATTCTTTATTTTGAGGTCTACTTTTTCTGATATGAGGCTTACTACTCCTGCTTTCATTTGCTTTCCATTTGCATAGAATCTATTTTTCCATCCTCTCACTTTCAGTCTATATGTGTCTTTAGGTCTGAAGTGGGTTTCTTGTAGACAGCATGTATATGAGTCTTGTTTTTGTATCCATTCAACCAATCTGTGTCTTTTGGTTGGAGTATTTAATCCATTTACTTTTAATTATTGATATATTTGTTCCTATTTCCAGTTTCTTAATTGGGGTTTGTTTTTGTAGATCTTCTCTTGTATTTCCTGACTATATAAGTCCCTTTATCATTTTTTGTAAAGTTGATTTGGTGGTACTGAATTCTCTTAACTTTTGCTTATCTGAAAAGCTTTTAATTTCTCCATCAATTTTGCATGAGATCCTTGCTGGGTAGAGTAATCTTGGTTCTAGATTTTTCCCTTTCAGTACTTTTAACTATATCCTGCCATTCTCTTTTGGGCTGCAGAGTTTCTGTAGAAAGATCAGTATAACCTGTTCAAAAATTTTGTCATACCCTTTCTTTTTCTCTTTTTTTTTTAATGGGACCCCTGTAATTCAAATGTTGATGTGTTTAATATTGTCCCAGCGGTCTCTGAGTTTATCTTCAGTTCTTTTCTTTCTTTTTACTTTATTCTGCTCTTTAGCAGTTATTTCCACCATTTTATCTTCCAGCTCACTGATCTTTTCTTCTGCTTCAGATATTCTGCTATTGATTCCTGCTAGAGTATTTTTAATTTCAATTATTGTGTTCTTTGTTTCAGTACATTTACTCTTTAATTCTTCTAGGTCTTTGTTAATTGATTCTTGCATTTTCTTCATTCTATTTTCAAGGTTTTTGATCATCTTTACTATCATTATTCTGAATTCTTTTTCAGATAGTTTGCCTATTTCTTCTTCATTTATTTGGACTTCTGTGTTTCTAGTTTGTTCCTTCATTTGTGCATTATTTCTCTGCCTTTTCATTATTTTAAAAAACTTACTGTGTTTGAGGTCTCCTTTTCCCAGCCTTCAAGGTTGAATTCTTTCTTCTTTTTTGTTCCTGCCTGTCTAAGGTTTGTCCAGTGGTTTGTGTAAGCTTTGTGTAGCATGAGATTTGTGCTGAGTTTATTATTTTTTTTGATGGGCAGGGCTGAGTGAGGTGATAATCCTGTATGCTGATGATTGGGTTTGTATTTTTGTCTTGTTTGTTATTTGGATTAGTAGTAGCACAGGGTGCTACTGGTAGTTGGGTGATATTGGGTCTTGTATTCAAGTGGTTTCCTTTGTGGGAGTTCTCACCATTTGATATTCCCTTGGGTTAGGAGTTCTCTGGTAGTCTAGGGTCTTGGAATCAGTTCTTTCAGGGCTTGATCTCTGGCCAGGAACAGAGATTCCACAGGTAGTTTGTTACGGCATTAAGTGAGATTAAAACAGATACCCAAAAATGAGAAACCCAAGATGATCCCCAGACAAATGGCAGTTACAAAATCATGCAAATAATAATTAAAATAGTGGAATATACACATACACACATAAGCAAAATCAAGATAGTCCAACAAAAATAAAGTACAATGGATTTACCCTGCAAACACTGGAAACCAAAAATGATATCCACCAGTTAAGAACACTAACTGAAACACAAACTAAAAAACAAAACTAAAGCAAGGTGCCAACTGGGGATAAAGCAATGAAAACAAAACTAACAAATATGAGAAAAAAGAAAGAAAAGAAAGGAAGAGTAGATATGCAAAGTTAAATAGAGGTAGATAAAGAAAATTTATATATATTAAAAATTAACTGCAAGGGGAAAGGAACAGTAGAAAAAGCAAACAAAGGAATAAATGTAGAAAAAATAATAGGTTTAAGAAATTTAAAAATTAAAATTAAAAAAAGAGGGGAAAAAAAAGAAAACTCTACAGAAGTGCAAAAGGCCAATGTAGAGGTAGAAGTTTATAACAGGAATAAAAAGTGTGATTGAAAAAAAAAAAACACCTCAAAAGCTTAATTATATTTCATAGTGCTAATAAAATCAACAACTACAACAGAGGAAAAAAAAAGGAAAGAAAAAAAAAAAAAGAAACTACAGAACAAGTCAAAATATAAGAAGAATAAATGTTTTTCTTGAGTCACTGCTGTCAGGGTCCTTTCCCTTGCTGGGAGTCACAGTCCACCTCGTCTACCTAGGATGCCCTCCAGCACTGTTCTGGTCTCCAGATCTGCAGTGAGGGCAGCTCAGACTCTAATCTGGTCCTGCTCCTTTGTGTTCTTGCCTCCAATGTCCACAGCTCTCAGAACTAGTGCATTTTCTCTTGTGGGAACTCTCAATGTCCTTTTATATATTCCATAGACATAGGCTGCCTAGTTGATCATGTGGGTTTAATCTGCAGCTTGTACCGCTGGTGGGAAGGTTTTGGGTCTTCTTCCTTAGCCACACTGCCTCTAGGTTTCAATTGTGCTTTTATTTCTACCTGTGTATGTGGGTTGTCTACTGGGGTTTGCTCCTGAGCTTGCCCTGGAAGACTTGTGTCTGCCCCAGTGAGAGTTAAGCGTGAAGGTGGCACAGCTGCTTGGGTTGCAGGGACCCTGGCTGTGCCAAGTGTGCAGGGACACAGACTGCCTCAGCCACAGGATTTATGGCCCTATCAGAGTCTTTTTTTCTAGCCTCTGGTGATCAGAGGGCCTCTTTGGCTAGTATTTCTCCATAGCTCCGCCTGTTCAGGCACTTAGAAGGTTCCATTGTCTAGGGTCCTTCTCTGTTGTTGGGTGCATCAGG
>NW_011491737.1:0-315 GCF_000754665.1 Bison bison bison | reverse complement strand
CAACTGAAGCGACTTAGCAGCAGCAGCAGCATCAGTGTGTACATGTTGGTTCCAAACTCCCTAACTGCATAGATGTTTTTCTTGATAAAGGTAAATGATAGTCTTATGTTTTTAACCAAATAAGTATAATGAAGTACTGTTAGCAAAGTGTGTGTGTGTGTGCATGCGTGCTAAGTTGCTTTAGTCAGATCTGACTCTTTGTGACCCTGTGGAATGTAGCCCTCCAGGCTCCTCTGTCCATGGGATTCTCCAGGCAAGAGCACTGCAGTGGGTTGCCATTTCCTTCTCCAGGGAATCATTCCCACCCAGGGATCA
>NW_011491736.1:11985-12663 GCF_000754665.1 Bison bison bison | reverse complement strand
GCTTATTGCTTTAGTAATTTTTGTGTTTAATCTTTGAATGATGACATTGTAAAGATGGTTCTACTTGGCAGATGTAGATATTTTTATTTCTGATAAGCAAAAAACTGAGTTGAATTCAGCCATAACTCTATTTTTTCTTTTAGGGTTTTCAAATTACTAGAGAAATCTTTAGGTGCCATGAAAGAATTTTGATCAGATAAATGCAGCCTATGGGTCTGATGAGTATCATCTTGAGAATTTGTAGAATTTTAATCATTTTTACAGTCTGTATTTCAACATCAGCATCCCTTTGATTTTTTGCAGATATGTGTTAAACAGCTTATAGCCAGTAAAAAAAAATAATAATTTAATACTCTAAAAACGTCAAGACCAAGATGGCAAGTTAGAAGTATTCAGCTGGATGATCAAAGGAGCACCTGAATCATGAACACACCCATCTGACTGCCACTAACCACTGCACTTGTTCAGTTCCTAAGGGAAATACTGGGTAGAGCACAACATTTGTGAAAAGTGGATTTGGGACGTAACTCTGGAAAGATGTGTTCAGGATAGAATCCTTTCTGATAATTTTTAACTCCAATTTCTGAGAGAAAGGAGGCTGGGCGATGTCAGACCTGGCTATGGGATTTGTGAAGCAGAAAGGAGATCCTATTCAAGCAAAGCGAAATGGGGAGGAGG
>NW_011491736.1:10676-11193 GCF_000754665.1 Bison bison bison | reverse complement strand
AGGGAGGCCTGGCGTGCAGTCCTTGGGGTTGCAAAGATTCAGACACAACTGAGCGACTGAACTGAACTGAGCCTTTCCCTTCTCCAGGGGATCTTCCCAACCCAGGGATTGAACCCAGGTCTCCCACATTGCAGGCGTATTCTTTACCAGCTGAGCCACAAGGGAAGCCCAAACAGGGCAGGAATAGAGTAGCAAAGGGAAGGTGAGATGTAGAGAGTTGGCAGGAATAGAGTAGCAAAGGGAAGGTGAGATGTAGAGAGTTGGAGGAGGCCTTTTCAGGGCCTCGTGTGTCAAAGGAGACTAGCTGTGCCTATTCCCTTCACATGAGTCTTTTTCACCCCACATTCTATAAGGAATGAAAAGTATAAATGGAGATACATAAATAAAAATGAGCTCTTTGTTATGCTGCTCTGCATGGAGCACAATATCTATGTTGGATTTGTGTATTTGAAAATCGAGGCTTTTCAAGTAGTGATGATTTAAAAATCAATGAATCATTTATGCCTCTGCTCAGTCT
>NW_011491736.1:8404-8552 GCF_000754665.1 Bison bison bison | reverse complement strand
CAAAAGCATCAATTCTTCGGTGCTCAGCCTTCTTCACAGTCCAACTCTCACATCCATACATGACCACATAGCCTTGACCAAACGAACCTTTGTTGGCAAAGTAATGTCTCTGCTTTTGAATATGCTATCTAGGTTGGTCATAACTTTC
>NW_011491736.1:3966-8304 GCF_000754665.1 Bison bison bison | reverse complement strand
CTGGTATTCCCATCTCTTTCAGAATTTTCCACAGTTTATTGTGATCCACACAGTCAAAGGCTTTGGCATGAGTCCAGCTTGCCTTTATCCCCCTCTGCTGGCCCTAGGCTGAGTAGATAAAAATTTTTACCCAACTTTGAATACATCCTAAACACCACTTCAGACTCCCTCACCCCATGGCCTCTGCCTACTATACTAATCCCCAAGCCTAAGCACCATCTTGGGATATTTTCCCTACTCCTGCTTTCCATCTGCCAAGCATTGTAAGAGACAGTTACAGACTCATACTGCTTTGGACCACTATGGTAGTCCATGCCATCTGCCTCCAACTGGGCTCTCTCTGTCACTCTAAAACCTTCATTAACTTTTCTGGATTCACTATCACTCTCTACCACTAACTGTTCCCTCCTCTACCTTGGTCGTGTTCCTAAACCCTCTACTCTCAACTTCAATTTCATCAGAAATTACATCAGATTAAATGTGATCATTCAGGCAGAGCAGTTACCATAGTGCCTGGCACATAGAAGTTTCTAAATAAAACACTTACTGTTATGACTGTGAACATCGAATGAATGCTGTAATGTGTTGGACTAAAAGCTCAGACTTTGGAGTCAGACAAACCTAAGTTTGAATCCTGATTCTGACATCAACTAGCTAATGAGTAAGTTGCTAAACCTCTCTGACTCTCAGTTTTCTAATCTTGAAGATGGAAACAATATTTAGTATTAGTATTATCCAAAGTAGTATAATGTAATATTATACTATAGTATAAAATATTATACAGAGTAATATAATAATATACTACAGTATAAAAAATACTATACAAAATTGCATAATATATAATATAATATTATACAAAGTAGCAGAATGTTACTACTTTACAGGAATTTCATGAGAATTAAATGAAAATATGTATGTGAAGCCATGTAAAGAATGCCTGTCATAGGAATTCAGTGTTAAGCCACCAGGATTATTATTTTGTTATTTCTATTAAAATATCCACTTATTACTTTTTTAAAAAAAATCATCATCTCCCTTGTAAGAGACCACAGTTTTTAGTGTCATCACCTCAGTAGATTTCCATTTCTTCACAACCTCTTATTCTTGGTTTTGTTTTTTTTTTTTTTTGCCACCTCTAGGCTTTTGGGATCCTAGTTACCCTAACGGTGATTGAACTTGTGTCCCCCTCTTCAATGACTCCTCCTTTGCTTTAAGGAGGCTTCACATTTTGGCAAGAATTTTTGTTCAACCCTTCAAACTAATTATATTAAAATTATATTTCGTTCCTTTTTATTTCCAAACTCCTTCAATACATAGTCTCTTGCCTCCATTTTCTCTGAATATAGTCTCTCCTCAATTTCCTGTAAACTTGTTGCTACCCTCTCGTGCGTGTTGCATGCTCAGTTGCTTTAGTCATGTTTGACTCTTGGCAACACCATAGACTGTAGTCTGCCGGGCTCCTGGGTCCATGGGATTCTTCAGGCAAGAATACTGGAGTGGTTTGCCATTTCCTTCTCCAGGGGATCTTCCCAACCCAGGGATCAAACCTGAGCGTCCTGTGACTGCTGCACTGAAGGCAGATTCTTTATCACTTAGCCACCAGGGAAGCCTGCTACCCTCTTATTGACCACTTATTGAAATTACTTATTTCATGGTCTCCAATGAACTCCTTGACATATCCAAAGAGACTCTTTCAATTCTCATTTTCTTTGTCCTGTTTTCAGTGTTTGACACTGATAACCCTAAGCTCCATATTATTTCTTTATTTTTCATCTTCATTGATTGCATACATTTTCAAATGTAGAAAAGTACATGGAATGACATAACCAACATATGTATCCTCCATTTAGTTCTATCAAATCTGGCCAGATCAACTTTCAGATTGTGTTTGAAAAAATAAGTATTTCAGATTATAGTTGATATTTCTTTTATGCCCTTCCCCAGTCTCAACCCTCTCCCTTTCTTGAATTTAACAATGATCATGCTCTTTCATATTTATATCTTATTACTATTACACGTATGTAGCCATAAGCAATATATAATCTTTTCAAGCTTTATATAAATGGTATACTGTACATGTTTTATAATTTTTTCTTTATGCTCAATATCATATTCTTGAGATTTAACTCTGTTTATACATGTTGCTTGAGTTATTCATTTTAATTCCAAAATAATATTCAGTTTCATGAATACCAGGGTTCATTTTTTCATTCAACTCCTGATGGACATTTAATTTGTTTCCTTTTTTTTTTTGTAGATTGCCAATCATGCTGCAATGAGCATTATTTTACATGTATCCTTATGCACAAAGCTTAGAATTTTGCCCAGGTCTATAGCTAGAAATAGAATTTCTGGGTTGAAGGGTATTATACAATGTCAAATGGCTCTTCATAGCAGTTCTATCAGCCTCAGAGTTCTATCTGTTCTACATTCTCAACAACACTTGGTGTTGTCTGAATTTTTACATTTTTGTCAAACCAATGATTGTGTAATAGTATCTCATAGCTTAAAATTAAAAAAAAAAAAACTTATTGGGTTATAATTGATTTACAATATTGTGTTACTTTCAGGTGTACAATGAAGTGAATCTGTTATACAAATACATATATCCACTCTTTTTTAGATTCTTTTCCAATATAGGCCATTACAGAGTATTGAGTAGAGTTCCCTGTGCTCTACAGTAGGTCCTTATTAGTTAGCTGTGTTATGTATAGTAGTGTGTATGTATCAATCCCAATCTTCCGATTTATCCTTACTGGCCCCCCCATAACAATAACTTTATTTTCTATACCTGTAACTCTATTTTCTATACCTGTAACTCTATCTATTTTTGTAGATAACTTCATTTGCAGCTTTCTTCTGGATTCCACATATAAACATATCATATGACATTTGCCTTTCTCTGTCTGACTCACTTCACTTGGTATGAGAATCTCTAGGTCCATCCATGTTGCTGTAATGGCTTGAATTTTTAATTTCCCTGAGTAGTAATGAGGTGAATCATCCTTTCATTTCTTTTTGTCCTTTCATATCCTTTGGATATCCTTGATTATGAATTGCTTAGTCATTTATTCATTTATTTATTTTGGGCTGTGTCGGGTCTTCGTTGCTGCATGAGCTTTTCTCTAGCTGTGGCAAGTTAGGGCTACACTCCAGCGGCGGTGTGCAGGCTTCTCACTGAGGTGGCTTCTCTTGTTGCTGAGCACAGGCTCTAGGACACACGGACTTCAGTAGTTGCAGCTCCTGGGCTCTAGATCACAGGCTCAGTAGGTGTGGCACAGACTTAGTTGCTCCACAGCGTGTGGAATCTTCTTTGACCAAGGATCGAACCTGAGTCTCTAGCATTGGCAAGTAGATTCTTTACCACTGAACCACCAGGGAAGCCCCTTTATTCATATATTTTGTCAGTTTTTGTTTGTCTTGTTTTTCTGGGGGAGGGCATGCCCCATGCAAGGCATTTGTGATCTTAGTTCCCCAGCCAGGGAGCAAACCCATGCGCCCTGCACTGAAAGCGTGGAGTCTCAAGTACGGGCTCTCCAGGGAAGTCCCTGTCAGTTTTTCTACAAGGTTTCTTTCTTTTTTCCTCACTGATTTGTAGAGGTTCTTATACATTCAAGATACAAATTCATTTATTCATTTAATCAATATTTTTCTAGGATCTACTTTGTTCTAGGAATGGTTCTAGGTGCTGGGAATTCAAAAATGTAAGAACTCCTGCCCTTCCAGAACTCACATTCTGATAGGGGAAGGTAAACAATAAATGAAATTGATAAGTAAAATAAATTAATGAATAGTGAAAAATCTTCAGGAGAAAAAATAAACAGGAAGGAGAGATAGGGAGTATGTGTGTATGGAAATGGGAAAGGAAATTGTTGAACTGCAATTTTTAAAAAACCTTTATAAAATTTAAAATGTCTCTGCAAGGATTTAGACACCAGCTAGGGTCTAAAGCCGGAGAAGGCAATGGCACCCCACTCCAGTACTCTTGCCTGGAAAATCCCATGGATGGAGGAGCCTGGTAGGCTGCAGTCCATGGGGTCGCTAAGAGTCGGACACGACTGAGCAACTTCACTTTCACTTTTCACTTTCATGCATTGGAGAAGGAAATGGCAACCTACTCCAGTGTTCTTGCCTGGAGAATCCCAGGGACCGGGGAGCCTGGTGGGCTTCCGTCTATGGGCTC
This sequence comes from Bison bison bison, assembly GCF_000754665.1. Taxonomy (NCBI): domain Eukaryota; kingdom Metazoa; phylum Chordata; class Mammalia; order Artiodactyla; family Bovidae; genus Bison; species Bison bison. The sequence goes on along the minus strand of NW_011491736.1, from coordinate 4,121 downwards.
GCAGAGTCGGACACGACTGAAGTGACTTAGCAGCAGCAGCAGTAGCATAGGGTCTTGAACAAAAGAATCAGTTCAGTTCAATTCAGTTGCTCAGTTGTGTCCGACTCTTTGCGTACCCCATGAATCACAGCAGGCCAGGCCTCCCTGTCCATCAC
>NW_011491736.1:3095-3220 GCF_000754665.1 Bison bison bison | reverse complement strand
TTTGATAAGCCATCACTATGGCTGCTGATCTCACTTCTTTGCCACTAATGCTTCATCTAAAGTATCTCTGATGACTATCCTATATAGGTAGGTCCCTATCCCCTTATGCCCCAGCCACCGCCCCT
>NW_011491736.1:0-968 GCF_000754665.1 Bison bison bison | reverse complement strand
AGGCGGGGGTGGGGGTCCGGCGGGACGTGCGGATCGCGGCGGAGGGGCGGGCTAGGGGGCGAATCGGGCTCCGAAACCCAGCCGAGCGGGAGAGGGGGGCCGGCGCGGGAGGCGCTGCCTCGGACGCTGGGGAGGAAGGGTGGGCAGAGGGGCAGGAGCCTCTCGCCACCCTGCACCGCGGGTCCCCTCCTGGGCCGCGCTTGTAGAGAAGACCCTTGACTAGCGCCCGCATACTATCGAGGGTATGGAGATGAAGGGTCCTCTCCGGGAGCCCTGCGCGCTGACCCTAGTCCAGAGGAACGGGCAGTATGAGTAAGTAACCACCTGATACCCACAAAGGAGGGGAGCCTGCCATTACCTCCCAACCCCAAACCGCGACAAGCCACGCACCCTCCTCCCACTGAGGCCACGTGGGCAACAGGTTCGGCCCGGGTGTGAAGTGCCAGTGCTCTAACCACCCGGCTTTCTCCCCAAGTTTGCTCCTGGCCTGTGGCTCAGGAAAGGGCTTCAATGGGCAGGCAAGCAGGAAGCCTGGGTTCTTAGTTCCTGCCCTGCAACTGACATGGGTTGTGTAATCCTGGGCTGGTCAATAAAGCTTTCTGGGCCTTAGTGTCCTCATCAGTTTAATAAAAACATGAACTGCCTTACCTTATAGCCTTTGGAGTTATAACTGGGAGAATAATAAATACGAAAGTGGTTTACAAAGAAGTAAAAGTGCTGTAGAAATGCTTCATTGTTAACCTTCTCTTAATCTCATTCAACTGGTTCCTCCAGTCTCCCCACCCCTTTATTCCATTTGCTTGAAGGCATATTCATTAATTCAGTCATGATTTTGTGTAGGCCAGTAACTGCTTCACTTACTGACTTGACTATTAGAAAAAGTAATGACATGTGTAGAAATGTAAACGACTTTTGGCCTTTCATCAGGGTGTGTTACCTTCCACTCTGCCTTGGACAGTTTGATCAAA
>NW_011491735.1:6810-7905 GCF_000754665.1 Bison bison bison | reverse complement strand
GTCCAACTCTCACATCCATACATGACTACTGGAAAAACCATAGCCTTGACTAGATGGACCTTTGCTGACAAAGTAATGTCTCTGCTTTTGAATATGCTGTCTAGGTTGGTCATAACTTTCCTTCCAAGGAGTAAGTGTCTTTTAATTTCATGGCTTCAATAACCCTCTGCAGGAGACGTGGGTTCAATCCCTGGATTGGGAAGATCCCCTGGAGAAGGAAATGGCAACCCACTCCAGTATTCTTGCCTGGGAAATTCCATGGACAAAGGAGCCTTTGTGGGTTACTATCCTTGGGGCTACAAGAGAGTCAGGCATGACTTACAGACTAAACAACAACAACCATTTCTAAGGAAGTCAAAAACTTATTTTATCAACTATCTTTTTTAATATAGTTATGTCTTGATTGAATAGTATCCTCATTTTGTTTGCTTGAAAATAAAGAGATGGATTACTTAGACAAAGCTGGATGGATTGCCTGGCAATTTAGAAGTCATCTCAGTAAAAAGAAATGCTGACTGAGTCACAGCTTTGTCTTCCTATCTCTTGGCCATGCAGCTAAGAGATGACATGTCTTGCTTTTCGGGTGCATCACATCAGCCATCTCCGAGCTCTCCAGTCACATTCTCAAGATTAAGCCCTGGAACTGACAGTCTTTTAAAGGTTTATACTCAGCAGCAAGATAATCCTCATGGAAAAGAATGCCCACGAATTAATCTTCTCCAAAAGCCTGAAGTCACATTTTTCAACACTTTTTGAAGCCATTTCCCTCAGATGTTGACTGCATTTTTGAATTGTGGTTTTGGTACCCAAATAAAAATTTATAAGTACCGTAAATCAAATTGTTTTAGAATACTTGTCATATTGGGAAAAGAAAGTAAGGCTATCAGTTGAGATATTACTTTTTAACCCTTAACATAGCCAAGATTAGTTGATTGTGGACTCTGAAGTCATATAGATTAAATTTTCATCCTTGATTACATTAAAATCCATGGGACTATCTTGCATGTTGAATAGGTCATTTGTGATTTCTAACATCCTACATTGGAGAAGGCAATGGCACCCCACTCCAGTACTCTTGCCTGGAAAATCCCATGG
>NW_011491735.1:6140-6710 GCF_000754665.1 Bison bison bison | reverse complement strand
AGCGACCCCATGGACTACAGCCCTCCAGGCTCCTCCGTCCATGGGATTTTCCAGGCAAGAGTACTGGAGTGGGGTGCCATTGCCTTCTCCTAGAGTTATATAGATCCTCCAAATATTGAAATATTTCACTATACAGTATCAAAAATCACATTTATTAAGATTACTACCAGTCTGATCAGAGAAAAACTTCATGTATTGGGAAGCTGTCAAACTTATAGCAACAGACAGAAATTTTCCAAAAGTTTATATTTTAACAGTTGGAAGCTTGATTTTTACTGTTGGGAACAAATGTTGTCAGTTAATTTCCTTGAAGTTATAAGCTCATTTATATCATTTTGATAAAATACTTGCCAAAGATGAGAGATGAATGAATGACCATATTTGTCTGTCAGTTACTCTTTCTAGAAACAATAGGATTCTATAAAAGAAAGCAGCCAGTTTGGCTCTCAACTCTGTCATACAAGTCCTTTCTATTAGAAGACAACCTTGATGCTTCAGTATGTGGATGAAGCAGTTTATCCAAAAGGTAGGACTTTCTATCCCCACCTTGACAGACAAGCTAGTGGGGAG
>NW_011491735.1:5680-6040 GCF_000754665.1 Bison bison bison | reverse complement strand
ATCCAACCATCTCATCCTCTGTCGTCCCCTCCTCCTCCTGCCCTCAATCTTTCCCAGCATCAGGGTCTTTTTAAATGAGTCACCTCTTCACATAAGGTGGCCAAAGTATTGGAGTTTCAGCTTCAACATCAGTCCTTCCAATGAACACATAGGACTGATCTCTTTTAGGATGGACTGGCTGGATCTCCTTGCAGTCCAAGGGACTCTCAAGAGTCTTGTCCAACACCACAGTTCAAAAGCATCAATTCTGCCCTCAGCTTTCTTTTTGTCCAACTCTCACATCCATACATGACTACTGGAAAAACCATAGCCTTGACTAGATGGACCTTTGCTGACAAAGTAATGTCTCTGCTTTTGAAT
>NW_011491735.1:1070-2677 GCF_000754665.1 Bison bison bison | reverse complement strand
AAGTCTGATCAAGATGGAGCTCTATCAGTAAAACTACTTATTAACTTTGTTATTTGGGGCAAAGAATTTAACCTCTCTGAGCCACATCTGTGAAGTGAGAACAATATTGACAATTTACCAGAGCATTTGTGATAATTAAGTGAGATAATATTGTATTTTAAATGCTTTACAAAATGTGATACCCTGTGAAAAAAGTGAAAAGGTGAAATAGAAAAAACACTAAATAGAAATAGAATGAGAAGATGTGTTTGAATCCTAACACTGCCACTAAATGGACTTGTTCTCTTGATAAATATGTAGACAGATGATTGAAAAAAATGAATAAATGAACTGCATCACCCTTATTCATTGAGTCACGTGGTACTATGTATTTTAATAGTCACTATTGGTATAGACGTGAATCTTTCCCACAGGGAGTTGACACTATGAAGGAACACTAACAAACAAACAAACAAACAGATGGCTTGTTATGTAGTAATAGATAACTGGGACATTATGGGACCCATTCATGGGCATCAAACATGGAATCCACCTTCACTTGGCATTTTGAAATTAAGCATATCACTTTATATTAATCATTCATGCACCAGGCAATCTTAAAATTGCATAATTCTCACACACCAGGTAAGTAAGGGTTTCTAAAAGAAAAGGATCTAGAGGTTACTATCAGGCTTCTCTGGGTTAAATTAACGAATGTATATGGGATCTTGTAGAGTTGTAAAAATTATTAACACTGCACAACAAAAGGAAAAATAATTAACCAAATCATATCTTGCTACAGATTTATAAGCCAGTTCAACATGGCTCCTCCAATTACACATGAAAGTCCTTTCCAAAATAAACCTCAAACAAAGCGTGTCTTTATAATCATTGTATTTCTTTCCTTTTTGATTAATATTCTTTAATATTAGCTCATTTATGTTATTAAGTAATATACTATTACTTTGCCTACCCACTGATAATCTCCTCTGTTTTAACACTTACTCCTGTTTCTTCAGAATAAGAAAGGAATAATTTTGTGTGAAGTTTAACATATAGTCTTTGAAAATTATAATTAATTTCAAAAAAAGAGAAGTCCACTTTGTTCTAAATCCCAGATGACTTTTTCCCAGTTAATTAAAAGCCAAGAGAATAGAATTTGAGTGCATACAAATTGTGGGGGGAAAAAGTATGCCTGTTATACCTATGAATGGCAAGCTCAGATATTTCGTTTCCTCTGATTCTTATAGCATTATTATCAAAATGGAGAGATCAGAAATTCACCTCCTACTTTAATGGTAATGCCTATATGATAAGGGAATTGATAAAAAGCAGTGAGGATTACTCTGGAAAAAAGATCAAAGACTCCCAAGAAGTATTCAGTAATAACTGGGGTCCAACAAACATTAACTGAGAAGAATGGGGCTAGGGAGTTCCAAAGCACTGGAGAAAGAAGGTTTTCTAATTGCACTGGGCAAGTTTTATAACCTCAGAGGTTAGTTTCTCTCAATTTGCTATCCAAACTTTGAGTTAAAAGTGAAGCAGTGTAATGCATGGGTTTGATAAGAAACATAACATCAGTCAACTATGAGATGTTTTTCCAACTCCTATATGACCTGAAAACAAGA
>NW_011491735.1:0-970 GCF_000754665.1 Bison bison bison | reverse complement strand
TGCCATTTCCTTCTCCAATGCATGAAAGTGAAAATTGAAAGTGAAGTCGCTCAGTCGTGTCCGACTCTTAGCAACCTCATGGACTTCAGCCTACCAGGCTCCTCGTCCATGGAATTTTCCAGGCAAGAGTACTGGAGTGGGGTGCCACTGCCTTCTCCAATGTACTGGGCTAGTTCTCATTAAATCACTATTCGAACTAACCAGCTGAGATTAAATATTTTCATGTCAAAATAGTCTGTTTTTATTAATAGCAGATGTTTGAGGAACAAAGTAAATAGGCATGTGGAACTCAAACATTTGACTTTAGATATCATCTGATAAACTACTTCTAATAAATTAGTGGACACACACACACACAATATACACATATAAATTCCAAAGTGAAAGTGAAGTCGCTCAGTCGTGTCCAACTCTTTGTGATCCCATGGACTGTAGCCTATCAGGTTCCTCCTTCAATGAGATTTTCCAGGCAAGAATACTGGAGTGAGTTGCCATTTTCTTTTCCAGGAGATCTTCCTGACCCAGGGATTGAACCTGGGTCTCCTACATTGTATGCAGATGCTTTACTGTCTGAGCCACCAGGGAAGTCCTAAATTCTAAAATGTTGGTCAAACAACAAACTAACTGATAAATATTTGTAAAGAAGTCTATGTTAACACTCCATCATTGAGATGTTACTTTTGAATGATGTCTTACTGTCAACCTGAAGTTCAATACCAAAAGAAGGTCATTTAAAAATGGTTTTCAACATGTTCATCTTGCAAAACAGATGCCTCAAATCACTGATTGTATAATGGAAGGGGAAAAATATCCACAATCCTAAAGTTGTTCAAATTAACATCTTAGAAGATCTTTATAAATAAACACTGCCAATGCACTTACTGATATTCATTTTTAAACCAATAAAAAAGCTAATCAATTAATTCACACTGTGGTTAAGTGGGGGGAAAAATCAACAGATGGTGTGAGA
>NW_011491734.1:10209-10964 GCF_000754665.1 Bison bison bison | reverse complement strand
CCTCCTCCACTTGCACACAATTTCCAGGCATTTCTCCTCCTCTTAGGCCAGAAGCAGGCGAGGTCTGTCCTTAGGGCCCTCCCTGCCCAGGCCCCTGGGGCCTACCGCTCTCCAGTGCTGGCCCAGACACGCACGCGCACACTCTCTAGCCCTTCACCCTCCCTCCCGCAGAAGAGTCACAAGCCCATTAGGACCTCTCTGTTTACCAGCCACTCTTCATGCTTCTGGTTGGGACTGGGTTAATGTGGTCCCCTAAACCCAGCACCTAATGTAAATTCAAACACAAATTGTGCTTTGGGGCAGTAGGGACCAGGAGGCTGCTTCCTCCCGTCGTGGGGCTACCTTCTGCAAAGGGGCTGGAACGTGTATAGGGACAGGAGGGAAGCCCCTTCACTCAGCCCCCCACCCCAGCTGCTTCAGCTTCTGCCCTGTGTTTTGGAGCCCCCTCAAGGCTGTCCTGCCCTCTGCAAGAGGATAGGAATGATGCTAACGAAAAGTTAGTACCAGAGAAACTCTCGGGGGCAAAAAGGACTGTGCTGAGGGTGTGGCCAGGCACACAGAAGCACCCTAAAGACCATAAAGGTCTCAATGAGGTCTTGATTCTTGAGTCTGAAGGGTGACCAATGGCACAGGCTATGGTCCCAGGAACAGCAGGCCATGAGAAGAGAGTCACAGTGCCCAGCTGGGAAGGGTATCATCTGCAAATGCTCAGACCCAGGGCTGTAAGTGGTGGTGGCAATCAGGGAGGGAGGCCT
>NW_011491734.1:9749-10109 GCF_000754665.1 Bison bison bison | reverse complement strand
TACATGCTGCTGACTGAGAAAGAGAAAAAGGGAAGAAGGAGAAAAGGAAGAGGGAGGGAGGCCTGGTGGGGGAGGCCCCTAAGAGGGAGGGAGGCCCAGAGCCAGGATGAGGGGCATGGCTGCTGGGCTCAGACTCTAGCCAGGGAGATGTCTAGACACTGGGGCTGCAGAGAAGAACTACCTAGGCTGACTGAGCTCTCAGCCGGACCCTGGAAAGCAGTCACCCAGAAGCCCCAGGCATCTTGCACCCCACTGGGCAGGGGGCTCACTGTCCTCCTCATAGCCAGAAGTTTGCAGTTCCTCTCCCACCCTGATCCTATCACCCACCTGTTTCCTACTTTTGATTCTGAGTCTGGTTCA
>NW_011491734.1:9379-9565 GCF_000754665.1 Bison bison bison | reverse complement strand
GAGGTGCTCAGACAAAGACCAAGGGCTGCTTGGCCCTGGCTCAGCAGTTTGCAGACTCAGAAGAGCAAAGTGTATCCCAGGTCAGGAGGCAGCGGAGGAGTCTGTGTGTGTTAGTGGGGGTGCATTCCAAGTCAGGGCACAATGTTGTGGAGGAAGCAAGGATTTCAGGCCTGGAACTCTGACTGG
>NW_011491734.1:4970-5912 GCF_000754665.1 Bison bison bison | reverse complement strand
TTCCGTAACAGCTGTCAAGGAACCGAGGCACTGCCCCCACTCGCCCCCTCTACCCCTGACTCGGTCCATCCGCAGGGCCACCCCGCAGCTGTAAGGACTTAGCCGAGACCCTCAGGCACTGGCCCGCCTCTCTCCTCTGTCTTCAACTGGGTTTGAATTGTGCCCGGTGCCCCCATTTTTCCTACTATCCCTCCAGGAGGCACCCTCTAACTGGAATGCTCCCACCCCATCCTTCCACTTCTCATTCAGAAGACTTGCCAGGATAAAGCGTAATCCAGAAGAGGCTGCCTCGGTTCCTCCTCGTCCTTGGGACATGTGACAGTTCCTAAGAGACAGCATCTGCTCTCTTGTTCCCCATTATCACAACAAGGGACCATTTACCGATTCCAGACAGCCTAGGCTGGATTCATTTTGCATGTACTTGGGACTCCCCTCTGAAAGTGGGTCCTGAAGTTGTTTGCCTTCCCAGTCTAGACTGTCCCTTCCTACAGCCTGGGAGCTCCCAAGGCAAGGAACTGCCTTTCAGTGCCCTGGGAACCCCCTAAGATAGGACCTTGTCTTCTCATCCTTCTGCCTCTCTTCAAAGTCCCCAATATCGGGCTCTGCACATAGGTGGCACTCAACACATGTTAAAAGACTAAATTGAAAGGTGTTTCCACATTTCAGTTGGCCAAGCAGTTTGCTTGAAGGGCAAGTCCAGATTTACACAAAAAACACCTTGAATGGTGTGTGTGTGTGACACTGAAGATGTAAGAGACCACCGTAGATTTAACATATTTTTTGAAATGTTAAGACAATGCAGTGTACGCCCAACTTTTTAGGAGTCTCCGTCCACGGTAATTGTCAACTCCGAGGTGCGGGTCTCTGCTTTGTTCACAGCTGAATCCCCAGGCCTAGAACAATGGCTGGGGCATGGTTGGTGCTCCCTACATAATTTTGAAT
>NW_011491734.1:4411-4870 GCF_000754665.1 Bison bison bison | reverse complement strand
CAGTGGGCATTAGCAACGTGAGATCATTCTCCTTGTGCTGCCCCCTGGAAAGAGTCTTCCCCCTCCAGGAGGAGAAACAGGGGACCTCTAGTTTTACCCTCAACGGCTGCAGGGCCTTGCTGTTGTCACCTAGATTTACTGCATCTCGCGGGGATGATCATCTCCGTGCTACCCCCTTCAGGGTTGTTAGGGGATTGAATGAGATAATGTACCTGAAGGTACCCGTGCAAATCGCATACCCGTGCAAATCGGAAATCAACCCTTGCGGGATGCTTTTTAGGAACCATGATCCTCTAACTGCTGATGGAACTAGCCCGGGCATTTGCGAATGAGCGCCCCCATAAGTCCGTTCATGGAAGCGTTCATATTTAATTGCTCCTTAACCAGGGTGTGGATGGGCTATTTGCTAAGTGGTTAAGAGCTGCTCTCTCTAATGTGATTGGCCCCAATGACACAGTA
>NW_011491734.1:0-847 GCF_000754665.1 Bison bison bison | reverse complement strand
AGATTCCACATATAAGTGATATCATACACCATTTGTCTTTCTTTGTCTGACTTATTTCACTAAGTGTAAAACCCTCCAGCTTCATCCATATTGTTGCAAATGGCAAGATTTCACTCCTTTTATGGCTAAATAATATTCCATTGAATATATACCACAGCTTCTTTATCCATTCATCTGTTGATGGACACAGGTTACTTCCATCTTGGCATTTGTAAATAACACTGCAGTGAACAGTAGAGGGGTGCATGTAATTCTTCAAAGTAGTGTTTTTGTAACAACCCAAGTTTCAACTCATAGTTTCATACACTGAAACCTCAGAATGCATTCCTGTTGTAGCCCATTCCTCTCTTTCTGTCCCCACAGAGGAGGAGGATGTAGCTAAAATTTATTGAGCATCTGCTGCGTGTGAAGCACTGTTCTAAATGCTTCACGTATGTTAACTCATTTAATCCTCATGCCCATGAAGTAGTCCTACTTCTTACCATTCCCATTTTACAGATGAGGCAACTGAGGCTAACAGAAGTTAAGAAAATTTCCCAGGTCTGCTGAACCTGGAAGACCACACACTTCCCTCACTGAACTTTGAGAAGCAAATTCTCACTTCTCTGAGCCTAATATATCACTTTATTTGCACTTCTTTTTTTAAGATTTACTTATTTATGGCCGCACTGGGTGTTGATTGCTGCGTATGGGGTTTCTCTCGCTGTGGTGAGCAGGGGCTGCCCTTCATTGCAGTGTGCAGGCTCTTGGTACAGAGAGCGTGGGCTCCAGGCATGCAGGCTCAGTAGTTGTGGCACATGGGCTTGGTTGTTCCATGGCATATGGGATCTTCCCAGACCAGAGGTCA
>NW_011491733.1:11380-12320 GCF_000754665.1 Bison bison bison | reverse complement strand
GCTCCACAAGAAGAGAAGCCACTGCAATGGCCTGCGCACCACAACGAGAGAGTAGCCTCTGCTCGCTGCAACTAGAGAAAACCTGTGTGCGCCAGTGAAAACCCAGTGCAGCCAAAAAAAAGGTGCTGTATTACTTTGTAAAACAGTCCATGTTGGTTTTAACAGTGCTTGCCTTCTTCTCCTCATATCACTTACAATACATGCAAGCATATTTTCTATCCTTTGACAAATTATCATACTACTTTTAAAGTGCTGGATCAGCATTCAAAATTTTTTCCTTTGCATTTTCAATGTCATGAAATATCTCCAAGAGTCCCTTCACTGGGTAGGTTTTTGCTGGCATTGCTGTCTCTGGGACATCTTCATCCTTTTCATCAGAACAACTTTTCATAACGACATTTAGGTTGATAATTTCACCCTCACTAAATTCCTTTGACCACATTTCTAGGATGTCTAGAATTGCAGCAGTGACAAAATTCCCACAGTTAGCTATTTCTTTCTCCTTTTTTGCAAGTTGAACATGTACATCATAATAATATAAATTACACACATCATGAAACGATTACCATAAGTTTAGTGAACAACATCATCTCATAGATATGACATTAAAGAAACACACAAAAAAATGTTTCCCTTGTGATGAGAACTAAGAATTTACTGTCTTAACAACTTTCGCAGATAACATACAGAAGGGTTCATTATATTCATCATGTTGTACATTATATCCCTAGTACTTTTCTTCTAACTGGCAGTTTATACATTTGACTGTCTTGATCCAATTTCCTCTCTCCCCATCCCCACATCTGGTAACCCCAAATACTATTTCTTTTTCTAAAACAGTGTTTGTTTTTGAAATTCAGTTCAGTTCAGTTCAGTCGCTCAGTTGTGTTCGACTCTTTGCGACCCCATGAACTGCAGTCTGCCAGGCTTCCCTGTCCAA
>NW_011491733.1:9595-10429 GCF_000754665.1 Bison bison bison | reverse complement strand
GGGCCCCCCAAAATAAAGTCTATCACTGTTTCCATTGTTTCCGCATCTATTTGCCATGAAGTGATGGGACAAGATGCCATGATCTTAGTTTTCTGAATGTGGAGTTTCAAGCCAACTTTTTCACTTTCTTCTTTCACTTTCATCATTTTTGAAGTACCATTGACCTATTCCGTGGTTATCTATTTCTTTAACTTCATTTATATTTAATTCCAACTTCACTTCTAGCAATATTACTTTTTGTTCCTTTGCTGCACTTTCATCTTTGTTGGCCAATTCACTCTTTGGATTATCTGTTTCTGTAACATGTTATAGAATTTATCACTGAGAGACAAATGGGCAGTACAACTACACATTTTGCACAGTGGCTGATCACCAACAGATGTTGAAAGAAGTGATGTGTTTGTTCACTTGTCACTTGGTGTTTCCATAATTTATGTAGTAAATTTGTGGATGAAAGAAATAGCATCAAAATTTGTACTTTATGCAATTATTCATAGTTATAGGAATTATTCATAATATACCATGGTGACTGAAAATTCCAACTGTGTCATTGGAGGAATGGCATTATCTACTAAATCACAGTAACAGAAACTCATGAATATTGGAACCATGCAAAGAGAGGACTGCCCATACTTTACTTTATGCAGGGCCCTAACATACTTTAATTAATAGAAAGATACCAAACTTAACTTTTACTTAGTGCTTACTATGTTTCATGTGCTGTTCTAAGTTCCTCTTTACATGGATTAATGTACTTAATCTATACACAAACCCTATGAAGTAGGTATTATTAGTATTTCCATTTAACAGATAGAGAAATAGGGGCACAGAAAG
>NW_011491733.1:6721-7676 GCF_000754665.1 Bison bison bison | reverse complement strand
CTTTACCAGCTGAGCCACCAGGGAAGCCTAAGAGTACTGGAATGGATAGCCTATCCCTTCTCCAGCAGATTGTCCTGATCCAGGAATCAAATCAGGGTCTCCTGCACTGCAGGCAGATTCTTTACCAACTGAGCTACTAGGGAAGCCCCCCTGATTATGTAAGGAGCTTGTAAAAAAAAAGTAGGGAAAACATCCAACCCACTAGAAAAAACATGGAAAAGACCATACATATAGATAACTTATGAGAACCTACTGTATAGCACAGGGAACTCAGTGCTCTGTGATGACCTAGATGGGAAGAAAACCTAAAAAAAGAGGGGATATGTATATAACTGATTCACTTTGCTATACAACAGAAATTAACACAATATTTTGTGTTAAATATTTTGAGTAAAGCAACTATACTCCAATAAAAATTAATTTTAAATAAGACCATACATAGATGATACACAAATTAAATCTAAAACCTAATCAAGATATTTAAAATGCTAAATACTATATGTAATAATAAGAATATAAATTAAATGTTTTTGGCTTAGTAATTAGAAAGACTTGTGTGCATGTTTTATTACAACGTCCACATTTGGTGAAGAGGGAATGAAACAGTGACCCTTCATCCTACTGGGAATATACGTTGATACACTTTTCCAGGGAAGCCATCTATTGAGTATTTTTGATTCACAATTTTACTTGCTAACGTATCTTCTGGGAATTCTTCCTAAGAATACTAGTGTTGCTTATAATATTGACAAACCACACACAACAGAACTGCTCACTAAGACAAACAGAGGTAAACAAAACATGCCACGGCCTTTCAGTTGTGCCGGTTAATAGTGGTGTTTTCCAAGAATATCTCTGGGAATGGGGAAGGGCTTAAGTACATTAAGCAAAAATCAAAGCAAGGTCATTCAAATTTAATCAGTATGATCCCAATTTTTCAGATAAAAGTAAATAC
>NW_011491733.1:4392-6592 GCF_000754665.1 Bison bison bison | reverse complement strand
CCTTAAACCTTCACAATGTGCCTTGGAAATCAACCCTGTCACCACTTCCAATTGCCTACTCCAAGTGCTTCCTGCCTCCTTAACATCTTCACCCCCCAGGCAGTATGTGCCAGGGCCCATCAAGCTCTATCATGAAACCATAGCTGCAGTAACAGACATTGCCCCATCCTACTTCCAGCTTCCCTCCCTCATCTCTCCCAACACCTTTATCTTTTTCTGGCCCTCCTTCCTCCACCTCTCTCAGACCTCACCTCTCTCTTAAATTCACATCGTAAATCTCCAAGTCCCCACCCAACTTTGACATCCCTATGCCTAGCCTGGGACACCTGTGCACCTTTTACTTCCCCAAACCTACTCTTCTTACAGACTTCTCTGTTTCTATACATAGTACCACCTATATATGTGTGTGTCTGCACTTAGTCACTCAGTCATGTCCAACACTTTGTGACCCCATGGAGCTCTCCAGGCTCCTCTGTCCATGGAATTTCCCAGGCAAGAATACTGGAGTGGGCCGCTGTTTCCTTCTCCAGGGGATCTTCCTGACCTTGGGATCACACTCACATCTCCTGAGTCTTCTGCACTGCAGGCAGATTCTTTACCCACTGAGCCACTGGTTAAAGACAGTACCACCTAAGTTCCACCTAATACTCAGGTGACTTTGAGAAGTAGACTGTCTTTTCCATATCCATTGCCAAAGCCTCAGCTCAGACTCTTGTCTTTTTTTTTTTTTTTGCCTGGAGAGATGAAGAAGGCTGCACTGTACATCTTTGCATCGGATTGATCTTTTGGTGGGATGAGCCTCCGCCTTGGCTGTAGGAAACAGGAGTGGGAAGTTTCCCTTTAACCCCAGCAAGCCCCTTATTAACAAAGCAGCACAGATATTGTAGAACTCTTGCAGGGTATATTGTCTTACTTTAGTTTTATTTAAAAGACAGCCCACACAGTTTCCAGAAGCCTATCGTTAGCCAGAGGAAATTTGAGGAAACAGATTGCTAGAGGTCAGAGTAATTCTGGCACAGAGGCAGAGAGGAACAACCCTCAAGTCAATTTCATAATTCATGAGGTGACCCAGAGATGGGTTATGCTGCAACGAGTAAAGGACATCAGGAGAGTGTCCCATTTTAGCTATCAAGTCTTGCTAACTAGGATTTAAGCTTTGAAAGCATTATTAATTTTAAATTGTGGCTGAGCACTGGGTCTTAGTTGCAACGCTTGGGCTTCTTTTGTTGCTCTACAGCACATGGGCTCAGTAGTTGTGGTGCATGGGCTTGGTTGCCCCACGGCATGTGGGATCTTAGTTCCCTGACCAGAGATGGAACCTGAGTCCCCTGTGTTGGGCATGGAAGGTGGATTCTTAACCACTGGACCATCAGAGAAGTCCATGAAAAGCATTATGTAAGGTTGATGCACCCTCTGACTTTTAGTGGTCTCAGGCAAAAGCATAGTCTTAGCACTCTAGAGAAGTTTCCACTTCGCAGAAATTGGAATGTTGTTCCTCAGCAAGGGGGCTTGCCTTGCACACATACTGACAGCCGCAGTCACCAGCAGTAGACCTAACACTGATAATTCCCTTGTTTAGGGCTCCACAGAAAAAAAGTTGCAGGGGAAAATTCCTAGATTTTTTTAAAAAAGAGAACACACACATATGTGAAGTTTCTGTTTGGTGCAGTCTTTATATTTCCTCCTTTTTACCTGGCTCACTCCTCTCCCCACATCTTTTATCCCCTGTCTCTCTCTCTCTATTCTACCCTTCTAACTTATACCAACAACTCTATATGTGTCATTTCATATTTTTCTTCATGACCAAATAATTATATACACATTACACACACTAGAATACATATTTTATTAAAAAATGATTTATTTAACACATCTTTCTGCATCTTATTTTCATACTAAACAATTTTTCATGGAAATCCTTCCAAATTCCCTGGTAGATTTCCCTTTCATTCTTTTTGACTTCTGCATAATACTCCACTGCCTTGACGCACTAACAATTTATTCAAGTATCCCCCCATTTACAGCATTCTCTTTGTTTTCATCTCTCTCTGTGCGTGTGTGTGCTGCAATATACATGCTTGTATATAGATTCTTGTGTATTGCACTTTTATTTCCATGGGACATATTCTCAGGAGCAGGATTGCTGAAGTAAAGCACCTTGAAGGATCTTTCAATATCTGTTCAGGAAGAGGTAGTATCT
>NW_011491733.1:2344-2954 GCF_000754665.1 Bison bison bison | reverse complement strand
TGGGTGTACATGTGTTCCCCATCCTGAACCCCCCTCCCACCTCCCTCCCCATCCCATCCCTCTGGGTGATCCCAGTGCACCAGCCCCGAGCACCCTGTATCATGCATTGAACCTGCACTGGCGATTCATATCACATGTGATAATTTACATGTTTCAGTGCCATTCTTCCATATCATCCCCTCCTCGCCCTCTCCCACAGAGTCCAAAAGACTGTTCTATATATCTGTGTCTCTTTTGCTGTCTCACATATAGGGTTATTGTTACCATCTTTCTAAATTCCATATACATGTATTGTAAATTCCATATATATACAGTATACTATATTGGTGTTTTTCTTTCTGGCTTATTTCACTCTGTATAATAGGCTCCAGTTTCATCCACCTCATTAGAACTGATTCAAATGCATTCTTTTTAATGGCTGAGTAATACTCCATTGTGTGTATGTACCACAGCTTTCTTATCCATTCATCTGCTGATGGACATCTAGGTTGCTTCCATGTCCTGGCTATTATAAACAGTGCTGTGATGAACATTGGGGTACACGTGTCTCTTTCCCTTCTGGTTTCCTCAGTGTGTATGCCCAGCAGTGGGATTGCTGGGTCATAAGGCA
>NW_011491733.1:0-1793 GCF_000754665.1 Bison bison bison | reverse complement strand
GTGAAAAGTGAAAGTGAAGTCGCTCAGCTGTGTCCGACCCTCAGCGACCCAGGACTTCAGCCTACCAGGCTCCTCCATCCATGGGATTTTCCAGGCAAGAGTACTGGAGTGGGGTGCCATTGCCTTCTTGCCTCAGTACCTAGATGGCCCTTAATAAAGGGTTAACCAGAACTCATCCTTATAGACAATAGTCATGTGCTTTGGCAGTTCTAAGTTGGTTTACTTTGCAGAATCTAGGCTGAGTCTTCGGTCATCCAGGATGGACCCCTATTACTGATTGCAAGGGGCTGGTCCTGTGTGTCTCTCCTTTGCTAGGACACAGCTATTATTCACTGAGTATCCTGCACTGGGCACTTTCATGGATACATTCACCTTGCTTTGTCTCTCTTAACGCTTAGCAGTCTTTGGCACAGTATTGGGCACATAGCGAATTATTCTAAGTAACTTTTCTTTATTATGTCAGTCTATTACTGGAATAGTAGTATTTATGAGTTATTTCAAGATTACTTTTAAATAGGTTAGTATTTTTAATTATTAATTTTATAAAAAAATTTGAAAAATATCTATCCTGTGCCACCAGTTGAACAAAAGAAAAGTAACTCCTCTAAATTAGTTGAAAAACTTCATCTTACATGGAAAAGTAAAACTTTAATTCATTTGAACTCTAATAACTGAGCCTTTGATGAATCAATTTCTCTCTGTTCTAAACTTTGGAGGTGAAGGGGAAGTAGAAAAGAGCAAACATCAAAAACCTCAAGGTCAGGTCAAGAATTCCTTTAAAAGTAGGGCTTCCAGATATAATACAGAATTTCCAGCTAATGGGAATGTCAGATACACAATGAGTATTTTTAGTGTAAGTATGTCCCCAATATTGTATGAAACATATTTAAATAATTTATTTTTCCAAAACTTATATTAAGCTAAGTGCCTTGTATTTTTATTATGCTAAATCTGGCAACCCTATTAAAAATGTATGTTTAACATGTCACTTGGGGAATCAAGCCAAAACCTTAAGGACTTCCTGTATACACAGTTGGTGTTCAATAAATGTTTGTTGAACTGATTACATAATGGTGATTATTAATAGTTACTTTTTGGTCACTGAGTTGTTTAAATGCATGAATAAGGGCCAATGTAAACTCAGAAAGAATTTTGACAATAAGGCAGCTACAAAAAGGGAGATTTTGATTAACCCTTTAGTGACCAAACTGGGAGAGCATGGCATGGTGCTGCTGAAAGAAGGCGCTTAAAAATTATCCTGACTTACATACACAAAGTTTCTAATTTTTTGGCTTGGAGCTTGAATATCACCACTTGTATATGTGTGTGTCTGTGTGTGCGCGCGTGTACCCGTGTGTGGGGGGATGGTTAGAGGCAGAGGGCAGGAGAGGCAAGACAAGAAATGTAAGGCCAATGAATGGAACACAAAACACTTGAAAACTTTTCTTCTTGCTCCATTTCATGGAGAGTTAATGGCTTTTTTAAAGTACTTTCAAAATCAGAATTAGTCAGCGTAGAGTAGCAGGCACAAATATGGCCTCTAGTGTTCTATTAATGATGGGATCAAACGAAGAAGCTCTTCTACATGCTCTTTATGAAAGAGCAGGAGAACCAATGTGATGTTTAGTTTCTTGGAGGAAACTGAAAAAAAAAAAATAATCCCATATTACCACAATACAGCATGAGTTCAATGCAAATGGAAAAGACTGGTGGCTTATTAATAGGCTCTCCCTGTAGCAAGCTGGCCTTCCCGGCTTCAGTTTGAAATTGATTATTTTAATACAGAATTCCTG
>NW_011491732.1:4575-5945 GCF_000754665.1 Bison bison bison | reverse complement strand
GGGACAAACCGTAATGGAAAAGAATACAAAAAAGAATATATGTATGTATGTGGTGGCTCAGATGGTACAGAAAGCGCCTGCAATGCAGGAGTCTGATCCCTGGGTCGGGAAGATCCCCTGGAGGAAGGCACGGCAACCCACTCCAGTATTCTTGTCTGGAGAATCCTCATGGATAAAGGAGCCTGGCAGGCTATAGTCCATGGGGTCACAAAGACTTGGACATGACTGAGCAACTAAGCACACCTGTGTATAACTGAGTCATTTTAGTGTAGCACTGTAAATCAACTGTACTTCAATTAAAACTTAATTAAAAATGAAATATAAAAATATGAATAGAAAAAACGGGTAAAGGATATCAACAGTTTAGAAAAAATGTATATGGTCTATTAACATACAAAATGATGTTCAAGTTCACTCATAGTTAAATTGCAAAATAATAGCACAAAATAGCACACTTCATGTAGCAGATTGGGACATTTCATTCATTGCCAGTGTTGATAATCATACAGGAGAACACATGCATTGGTAGTGCTATATATAGCACTAGTAGGAAGAAAAACTGGTTTTGTACAGGGGAATTTTGTATTATCTATAGAAATTGCTAAATGTACATATCCTTGGCCCATCACTTCTACTTCTAAGCAATTATCTAACAGGTGTGCAAACACATGTGTGTAAGGATGTTAAGTACAGCATTGTTTTTAATATTAAAGCACTGGAAACTCAGATTTCCACAAACATAAGTCTAACTAATAAAAAATGATACATAGAGAAGCAGAATACTATACAGCTATTAAAAAGAATAAGGCAGATCTATACTACAAACATGGGAAAATATCCATGATATAATCTTTAGTAGAAAAAAGTTATTGATTTTTTTTATTTTATGTTATCCCATTTGTATATATACAGAACATTTGGGGGGAATTATATATAAGATACTGTTAACACTGTTACCTCTCAAGAATGGCTTGATAATTTTTTGTCTTGCTGACACAATTGGAAGTCCTATCTGTGTATTTCCCAAAGTTATAATATTACCTAAAAGACTTATATGCCAGTTGATAATTTTTATTTTCTTGCAGGTGAAGGATGGAATATTTGTGATCCTGTGACTTCAATATTTTATATAGAAGCATAAAGAAGAAAGATTTTTCACTTTAAACATGCTTTTACTGTTTTAATTTTTAAAACATCAGTTGATACTACTTTAATACTAAAAAAAGTATTACTTTTAATACTAAAATTAAAATATCTAATTTTATAACGACTTGAAATTTCAGTATCATCAAATCTGTTCTCAATTGTAAGAGTACCACAGTCATCCCAGAAGTGTCTCACCCACAGATCAAGTAATCCCAATGACTTAC
>NW_011491732.1:470-659 GCF_000754665.1 Bison bison bison | reverse complement strand
GAAAAACCTACTCAAATTAACAAATTCCCCTACTTTCACTTCTCTCCCAAATTTATAGGAGTGAAGCTTAAATCATCCCAAATCAACCCCATGATATTATATCATTGCATCATCAATAATCTAAAAATCAGAATATACAGGAAGACAGAAACAAAATAAAATGTCATTGACACTAACTGAAGCACATGG
>NW_011491732.1:0-333 GCF_000754665.1 Bison bison bison | reverse complement strand
AACTTGTTTTTTTCAAATTAACATGCTTTTAGAAAAACCATTTACACTCTCATCTCAACTCAAACCTCCTCTGTAAGAATCTATGGAAATGCTGAAGGCAGGCCAGGCCTGGTTATCACTTATTGAAAATTTATGGAATCTAAATTGGTAAAATCTTACACAAGGTCATAAATAAGATTCGAAATTTTATACTCCTTACTGAAAATTGCTAGCAGGAGCAGAGTAAAACTTACAGAACTCTGTCTAACTGAATAAAGTTCTTCATGTCTTATATTCATACATGAGTCAAAGGAGCTAAAAAGTCTGGCTATTTGAAAACAATCAATTGTATTT
>NW_011491731.1:12316-13268 GCF_000754665.1 Bison bison bison | reverse complement strand
TTTTAAATCAGGGAGACTCAGAGCAGGAGCTCTGGTGAGGGCTTGTTTGATATTATTTAAAGCCTTTTCTTGTTCTCCAGTCCAAAGTAATGGTTCTGTATCTAGGCGTTAAGTGGATTCATATAGAAGCTTAGCCATTAGTCTGAATCCTGGAATCCAAATTCTGCAAAATCCTGCCATGCCTAAGAAAGTATGAAGGGTATTTTTTTTTAGGTCTATAGGGCACTTGGGCCTAATATAGCTTGTTTTCTATCTGAAGATGACTGTCAGGGTTTATAATATATCCCAGATATTTAACTTGTGGCTTTGAGATCTTGTGCTTTTTTTTCTGGGAGATCCTATAGCCGTGGGCCTCAAGGATATTAAGAACTTGAATGGTATTCTGATCTGAGGCCTCCATGGTGGGACTACATAATAATATGTTATCTCTGTACTATGTACACCTACATACCCTTTCTTTTATTTGAGTCCTTTTCTTAGGGCCTAGACAAACAAGTGTGGGCTGTCCTGAAACTCTTGAAACAATAATACTATCCAGGTATATTGTTGCATTTGGCCTGAGTCAGGGTTAGTCCACTCAAAGGCAAACAGATACTGAGATGAGGGATAAACTGGTATGCAAAAGAAGGCACCCTTGAGGTCAAGCACAGTTAAAGCATTTGGCATCTCCAGGAATCTGGACTAATATAAGTGTTAGCCATAACAGGATGTATAGGGACCACTGCTTCGTTTACTGCTCTAAGGTCTTATACCATTTGATATTCTATATTTGGTTTAACAACTGGTAGAATAGGGGTATTGCATGGAGACTGCTGCTGCTGCTGCTGCTGTTGCTAAGTCGCTTCAGTCGTGTCCGACTCTGTGCGACCCCATAGACGGCAGCCCACCAGGCCCTGCCATCCCTGGGATTCTCCAGGCAAGAACACTGGAGTGGGTTGCCATTTCCTTCTCC
>NW_011491731.1:11667-12216 GCF_000754665.1 Bison bison bison | reverse complement strand
TACAGGTGGCTTGTCAAGGTTTCCTGGTTAGGGAAGCTTGTGTCGGTGTTCTGGTGGGTGGAGCTGTATTTCTTCTCTCTCCTTTCGAAGAGTTGGGTTGCTTTTCTGGGTGCCTCATGTCCTCTGCCGGCATTCAGAAGTTGTTTTGTGGATTTTACTCAACGTTTAAATGCTCTTTTGATGAATTTGTGGGGGAGAAAGTGTTCTCCCCGTCCTACTCCTCCGCCATCTTGGCTCCTCCCCGAATTTTTTGTATTTAAAAGTCCTCTCTCTTTCCGGATATCTTCATAGGCATGTAAAACAAAGAAGGCGTATTTTGAGTCTGTATATATATGTTTATAATTTTCTCTTCCTCCAAGGTTAAAGCTCAAGTTACAGCTATTAGCTCAGTACTCTGGTCTGAAGAGTTACGTGGCAAAAGTTTTGCTTCTGTAATGCTATAAGCACTCAGAATAGCATACCTTGCCCTTCTGACTCCATCTTTAATGAAACTACTGCCATTAGTAAACCATTCTTCCTCAGGCTTTTCTATGGCCTGATCTGTTATGT
>NW_011491731.1:11082-11567 GCF_000754665.1 Bison bison bison | reverse complement strand
ATCCTGGAGAAGGTTCCATGTGTGCTTGAGAAAAAGGTGAAATTCATTGTTTTGGGATGAAATGTCCTATAGATATCAATTAGGTCTAACTGGTCTATTGTATCATTTAAAGTTTGTGTTTCCTTGTTAATTTTCTGTTTAGTTGATCTATCCATAGGTGTAAGTGGGGTATTAAAGTCTCCCACTATTATTGTGTTATTGTTAATTTCTCCTTTCATACTTGTTAGCATTTGTCTAATGTACTGTGGTGCTCCCGTGTTGGGTGCATATATATTTATAATTGTTATATCTTCTTCTTGGATTGATCCTTTGATCATTATGTAGTGACCTTCTTTGTCTCTTTTCACAGCCTTTGTTTTAAAGTCTATTTTATCGGATATGAGTTTGCTACTCCTGCTTTCTTTTGGTTCCTATTTGCATGGAAAATCTTTTTCAGCCCTTCACTTTCAGTCTGTATGTGTCCCCTGTTTTTGAGGTTGGGTCTC
>NW_011491731.1:7189-8262 GCF_000754665.1 Bison bison bison | reverse complement strand
GACAGAAAGAGAAGATAGAGAAGAAGCAGATTTCAGCAGAGGGCAAAGGACAGGAGGAGGGAGAAGTATTGCCTAAATGAGGGTACTGAGGCCACCAGGAGCCAAGAAAGTAGACTTATCAAATGTGGTGATGTTGAAACAAGGGGTTCAGATGTCACCATGGGGAAGCTGCATTCAGTGCTGCTGGAGGTGGCTAAATTCTTTCCCCAGAAGGGGACACCTGCCTCATGGTGGGTGCCATAAATCAGATATTGGCCAGGGTTTTTGGCTGTCCCCAATCAATAGAAATCAACTAGAGGCCAGACAAGAAATTCAGGCAAGGTTTTATTGAGGTCCCTGCTGAAGCAGTAGGGAGTAAGAACAAGTAACAGTTTCCCTTGCTCACTTGCTAATGGGGAGTATGTGCTTGTTCCTTATGTGGGAAGAAGGTAGGGGTGTCTCCAGGGGTCAGGCTAGAGGAATGGCTTAGGTGGTTTGCTCACCCCTCGGGTGGGTTGAATACAGGGGTCATGCTCAATACCTTGATTTTACTCAAATACCCTGTTTTAGCACCAGGCTCTTCAGAAGTGGCAATAGGCTTTTTTGGTCTCGTTGCACATACATGACATTATTTTTAGTCCCATATAGTTTCTTTTTATTTTGTTGCTCCAGGAGAGTTATGTCCAGGTGCAGGCATTGCAGCACTGCAGCAAAGTATGCCAGGTCCCAGTTTACCTCACTCAGACATTATTTGCCTTTTTCATTTTCATCCTCTCCTAAGTATAGTGTTTTCCAGAGTGTACATGATATACAATGACATAATTGTTCAGATAGTTAATGTGTGTTTTATTGTGTTGTCTAGAATTTTCTAAGGTAGTAGGTTTAGGATACAAATATGGTTATGTTGATTTGGTATTTATGTTGGTATTATTTGGTATTTATGTTTATCAGTCAGTTCAGTCGCTCAGTCATGTCCAACTCTTTGTGACCCCATGAACCACAGCACGCCAAGCCTCCCTGTCCATCACCAACTCCCGGAGTTTACCCAAACTCATGTCCATTGAGTTGGTGATGCCATCCAACCATCTCATCCT
>NW_011491731.1:5175-7089 GCF_000754665.1 Bison bison bison | reverse complement strand
TCATGTCAGTTTCTCTCTTCCTCCTCAGCTTGATCTCAATTATTAAATACCCCAAAGGCTACCTCTAGGAGTTGGGGCATTGGGGTTTGTGGGCCTGATTGTAACTTTTGGAGTTTCCACCTAATATCAGGGGCAGAGTGGCTGACAAAATGTTGTCCCAGCATGGATTGATCCTTGGGAATGGACTGGTCAATGTTAGTAAATTTTCTAAAAACTTCCACAAATTGTCCCTAAAAGATGGCTAAATTTTCTTTTTCTTCTTGGGTCACTCCTTTAACCTTATAGTTAACTGGCTTTTTTATATACTTTCTTGTCCCTTCTAATACATATTGGATCATGTGCTTCCTGGCTTCTGTTCTCTCCCAGGAATTATAATTCCAATTAGGCTCCTGAAGTGGGATTGTATCTCTACCCATAAAGCAATATTTGGATTAGTCCTTGGTGAGTTGGTCAGCGTACTCCTGGGCTGCGGCCAAAATTCTCTGTTTTTCCTCAGAGTACAGCAAGTAGATGGCACTATTTGGATATCCTTTCAATTTAAATCAAAGGCCAGAGTTAGGATCTGAAACCCTTCAGCAAACTTACAAGGGTCTTCAGAAAACTTGCCCAGACTCTGTTTGCATTGGGCTAAATCAACTAAAAGGAAGGGCATATGAACATACTCTGATTGTCCCTTTTCCATTTGCCACTTCCTTAAGATAGCATACTTTTCCTGATCCTGGGTGACAGGAAGTTCTGCTAAGAGTTAACCCTGGAGGAACTAGTCCCTCCCTTCTGGAGTAACAGATAAATCCATTTACCTAATTAAATATAATCCAACCTTAGAAAATCCTGACCATATACCTAACTCTTTTCTCAGTGTTCCTCTTCCACAAACCATCTGCAACTTTGAAGCCATACTTTGTCCCTTATTCTTTCCACTTAGAAATAACTGGCTTTAGGACAAAAATCACCCTTTTTTTCCCTTTAACAAAATACTTTTCCATTCCTCCTTTCTGAAAACACAATTCTACTTTTCTTAAGCAACTATTAACTATCTTTTTCATTAGCATCCTATAGATTGGTGGAGAACATCTCAAGGTGGCACAAAACAGCTTAATTTCTCTCTCACAAGAAGACAAAAGTAGGTAAATTTAGACCTGTTAATAATTAAAGTTCCAGTATTTTATCTTATTGAAATGGCCTGGATATTTAATGCATTACTATCATTTTAACTTAGCTTCGATTTACCAAGATTTGGAGAGACTGTTTTAGATGGGCAGTTCCAAAACATAATTATTGCTCTAGAGTTTACCAAAAAGTTCTTATCCTAGTTACATTTACTGCCAGTCCAGGTTCGATGCATGATACTGGATGCTTGGGGCTAGAGCACTGGGACGATCCAGAGGGATTGGTATGGGGAGGGAGGAGGAGGAGGGTTCAGGATGGGGAACACATGTATACCTGTGGCAGATTCATTTTGATATATGGCAAAACCAATACAATATTGTAAAGTTAAAATAAAATTAAAAAAAATTTAATATCAGGTTATTTTCCCTGTTGACAAATTTCATAACAAAAATAATGTGCACTTACTGACTTTCAGTAATCATAGGTATAATAAAAGTATTATACTTAATGTTGATGACTCTTAAGACAGGCCTGTATTAAACCCACAAGCTTAAGCTAGCTCTAATACCAGATATTTATTAAATATTGAATATTTACCAGTTCACATGAACACAGAATATATTCTGGTGAGCCTCCTTTATATTTCTGAAAATGCATATAAACACTCATTTCCTTTCCAGTTAAATACTGTCATTTACAAGTTAATTTTTACATAAGGACAGAAAGAATCAGAGATCTCATAGTTATCCCACTTGAATTTGAAACGACCCTTTTCCCCTCCTCAATCTGGGGACCACAGATGAA
>NW_011491731.1:0-1342 GCF_000754665.1 Bison bison bison | reverse complement strand
TTTATCCTAGAACAACCATGTTGACATTTGTCCTGATGGTGTAACAGCATTAGGAGGTAAAACTGCCAGTCCCTCAGCATGAATCAAGACAGTGGCACCAAACTATACCTAGACATTGTATTCTTCATCATGTGCGGAAATAAATGTGCTAGTTTCATTTCAGAATATCCTTAATAAAGTAGTAAAGGTCAGTTTATTAACTCAACCCTTGAGCACAAGTTTTAAAAATATTCTTTAGGATGAAATGGAGAGTATACACAAAGCACTTTCAGTGTACACTGGACTGTGATAGTTGTCTCCAAGAAAAGCACTTTTACACTTATTTGAACTGAGAGACAAATTAGCCACTTTTTTCCCATGGAACACCACGTTTACTTGAAAGAAGGACTGGTAGAACTATGGTTATTCAGATTTGAACATTTGACAGATGTTTTCTTGAAAATTAATAAAGTGATCAAGGAAAGCAGTGAACCATATTTATTACCAGTGATAAATTTTGAGTTTTCAGGAAAAAATTAGAATTTAAAAAAATTATATCTACCACTCTAAACCTGACAGCTTCCCAATACTTAGTGACTTTTTTGATGAGATCAATGGTGATACTAACAAATGTGATATTTTGGATGTTTTTTAATGGAATGTATCAATGTTTGGAATACATGCATAATTCAGTGAACTGATAATTAATATTTTCCATATGAGTGATATAACAAAATCACACATAGGAAAAAGATACATTCAAAGGGCAAGATAGACCAATGGATTTCAGTGTAACTGAGTCTAAATTCATCTATATGGTTTGAGATTCTACAATGTGTCAACTCTAAGAAACTTCTGGGCTTCCCTGGTGGCTTAGTGGTAAAGAATCTGCTCGCCAATGCAGGAGACATGGGTTTGATCCCTGGTCCAAAAAGATCCCATGTGCTACAGAGCAACTAAGCCCATGTACCGCCACTATTGAGCCTGTGCTGTAGTGCCCTTGAGCCACAACTACTGAGCTCACGCACAACTATTGAAGCACACACACCCTAGAGCCCATACTCCACAATAAGAGAAGCCACCACAATAAGCCCATGCACAGCAACTAGAGAGAAGCCCCCACTCACTGCAACTAGACAAAAGCCCACACAGCAATGAAATCACATCACAGCCAAAAATAAAATTATTTTTTAAAAAAGAAACTACCACTGGTCAAATTTTGTTGTAGAATCAAAAGAGAATATCCACAATTATCTGAAACAGCTGTTAAAATACTACCCCCTTTTCCTCTGAGTAAGGCTGAATTTTCTTCAAAACAGCATATCACAGTAGATTGAATACAGAGCAGATAGGAGAATACAGC
>NW_011491730.1:37386-38231 GCF_000754665.1 Bison bison bison | reverse complement strand
TATATATATATATATATATATATATGGAAGTACCAGCTGGCTTCCCTGGTGGCTCAGATGGTAAAGCGTCTGCCTACGAAGCAGGAGACCCGTGTTTGATCCATGGGTTGGGAAGATCCCCTGGAGAAGGAAATGGTCACCCACTCCAGTATTCTTGCCTGGGAAATTCCATGGACAGAGGAGCCTGGCAGGCAACAGTCCATGGGGTAGCAAAGAGTTGGACACAACTGAGTAACTTTCACTTTCAAAGTATCACCAACAATTTCCTAGTATGTAAAAAATGTTTAAGAACTTCTCCCTGTAGACAACTTCACATAAATAAACAGCCTTGCTGCTGCTGCTGCTAAGTCGCTGCAGTCATGTCTGACTCTGTGCGACCCTATAGACGGCCTCCTACCAGGCTCCTCTGTCCCTGGGATCCTCCAGGCAAGAACACTGGAGTGGGTTGCCATTTCCTTCTCCAATGTGTGAAAGTGAAAAGTGAAAGTGAAGTTGCTCAGTCATGTCCAACTCCCAGCAACCCATGGACTGCAGCCTACCAGGCTCCTCCATCCATGGGATTTTCCAGGCAAGAGTACTGGAGTGGGTTGCCAGTGCCTTCTCCAATAATATATGTACATATGTATATTATATGTATAAATACGTATAAATATATATTATATATAAATATATGTACAAATATATATAATATGTATAAATACATTATATGTATATTACATGTATAAATATATTCAATATATTATATTAACATATGTATAAATAATCATATATATATTATATGTATAAAGAAATATATTTATATTATATATATAAATAAGAGAGTGAAAGAAAATAAGTAAGCCACA
>NW_011491730.1:35499-36510 GCF_000754665.1 Bison bison bison | reverse complement strand
AAGAATACTGGAGTGGGTTGCCATTTCCTTCTCCAGGGGATCTTCCCAACCCAGGGATCGAACTCTGGTCTCCCGCATGGCAGGCAGATGCTTTATCCTCTGAGCCACCAGGGAATTCCCAATTTAGAAACAGGAAGTGTATATTATCCAAATGCTCTGTTGCTGTATTTCTGACTAAAGTTTAGCTATGTATACATATTGTAAAAGGCAGCTCAATGGACTGATTAACTATAGTTAGAATCCTTCATAAGGTATGTAATACAGATATTTTAAAATTTTCATATGAAATGCTATTTTATATCATATCACCTGGATTCTTACCAATTGCATATATGATCTTGAAGAGTTAAATATCTTTTAGAAAAAGTTACATTAACCAGTTTTGGTAATCAGGTTAACATATAATGTCTTAAAGTTGTGTGCTATAAACTAGAACCTCCATATTGGGTATCCCTGTCATATGTTTTCCTCCCTACAAGCCATTTTTCATACTGGAGTCTCAGTAATGTTTTTATAAATATAAAACTGAGCTTTTCATATCCTTTCTAACAATCTCTTAAGGGTTTCCCATTGTAACCTACATAATATCAATGTGTGTACCTACAACTTATAAGACTCTGTGTGATCTTGGCTCCTTTTAATCTCTTCAGTCCTCCAGTCCCCCTCTGCCCTTTGCACACCACAGTAGTCACACTGACCATCATTTTCTGCTTGGCTTATGCTCCAGGCTTCTTCCCATGTCAAGGTCTTTACAGTAGCTGTTTCCTCTGTCAGAAAAGCAACCTTAGCTTTACTTCCAAATGTTTCATGTGGCCCATTCCTCCATATCATTAAGATCTCAGACAAATATGATCTCCTTAGGCCTCCCCCAATATAGGAGTAGCCCATATTCATTTTCCATCCAATTATAGCAATTTATCTCCTTCACAGTACAGCATTATCTATCTCACGTTCAGTTCAGTTACTTAGTTGTGTCTGACTCTTTGTGACCCCATGGACTGCAGCATGCCA
>NW_011491730.1:33734-35178 GCF_000754665.1 Bison bison bison | reverse complement strand
AGCATCAGTCCTTCCAATGATTACTCAGGACTGATTTCCTTTATGACTGACTGGTTTTATCTCCTTGCAGTCCAAAGGACTCTCAAGAGTCTCCTCCAACACCACAGTTCAAAAGCATCAGTTCTTCGGCACTCGGTTTTCTTTATGGTTCAACTCTCACATCCAGACATAACTACTGGAAAAACCATAGCTTTGACTACATGGACCTTTGTTGGCAAAGTAATGTATCTGTTTTTAATATGCTGTCTAAGTTGGTCATAGCTTTTCTTCCAAGGAGCAAGTGTCTTTTAATTTCATGGCTGCAGTCACCCCACCTGCAGTGATTTTGGAGCCCAAGAAAATAAAGTCTGTCACTATTCCCACTGTTTCCCCATATATTTGCCATGAAGTGATGGGACCAGATACCAAGGTCTTTGTTTTTTGAATGTTGAGTTTTAAACCAGCTTTTTCACTGTCCTCTTTCTCTTTCAACGAGGCTCTTCAGTTCCTCGTTGTTTTCTGTCATAAAAGTTCCTAGACATTACTAGAATGAGTTGAGCTATTTCAAATTCTGAAAGATGATGCTGTGAAAATGCTGCAGTCAATATGTCAGCAAATTTGGAAAACTCAGTAGTGGCCACAGGACTGGAAAAGGTCAGTTTTCATTCCAATCCCAAAGAAAGGCAATGCCAAAGAATGCTCAAACTACTGCACAATTGCACTCATCTCACACGCTAGTAAAGTAATGCTGAAAATTCTCCAAGCCAGGCTTCAGCAATATGTGAACTGTGAACTTCCAGATGTTCAAGCTGGTTTTAGAAAAGGCAGAGGAACCAGAGATCAAATTGCCAACATCTGTCGGATCATGGAAAAAGCAAGAGAGTTCCAGAAAAACATCTATTTCTGCTTTATTGACTATGCCAAAGCCTTTGACTGTGTGGATTACAATAAACTGTGGGAAATTCTGAAAGAGATGGAAATACCAGACCACTTGATCTGCCTCTTGAGAAATTTGTATGCAGGTCAGGAAGCAACAGTTAGAACTGGACATGGAACAACAGACTGGTTCCAAATAGGAAAAGGAGTACATCAAGGCTGCATATTGTCACCCTGCTTATTTAACTTCTATTCAGTGTACATCATGAGAAATGCTGAGCTGGAAGAAGCACAAGCTGGAATCAAGATTGCCGGGAGAAATATCAATAACCTCAGATATGCAGATGACACCACCCTTATGGCAGAAAGTGAAGAGGAACTCAAAAGCCTCTTGATGAAAATGAAAGAGGAGAATGAAAAAGTTGGCTTAAAGCTCAACATTCAGAAAACAAAGATCATGGCATCTGGTCCCACCACTTCATGGGAAATAGATGGGGAAACAGTGGAAACAGTGTCAGACTTTATTTTTTTGGGCTCCAAAATCACTGCAGATGGTGACTGTAGCCATGAAATTAAGATGCTTACTCCT
>NW_011491730.1:32777-33443 GCF_000754665.1 Bison bison bison | reverse complement strand
TCTAGTTGTAGCAAGCAGGGGCTACTGTTTAATTGTGGTGAATGGGCTTCTCTGCAATGACTTCTGTTGTTGCAGAGCATGGACTCAAGAGTGGCTTCAGTAATTTTGGCTCGAGGTATGTAATTTCATTTTTTTTGGTACAGCCTTTGTCTTTTTTTTTTTTTTTTTTTTAAGAAGGAAAATGAGAGTGTTCCACCCTCTTCGTTTTTTGGAAAAAATCAAAATGGATAGGTATTAGCTGTCCTTCTGTTTGGTAGAACTCCCATGTGAATTTCTATGGTCCTGGAATATTGTTTGCTGGGAGTTATTTTGTTTGCTTTTAGAAGTTAGTTCAGTTTCACTACTAGTGATTAGTTTTGCAAATATTTCTTTTTAATTCAATCTTGGGAGATTGTATGTTTCTAGAAATTTGAACATTTCTTCTCATTTGTCCATTTTATTGGCTTATAACTATAGATTTCTCTTATTTCTTCTCTTTCATTTCCTTTTTTGTGTCCTCTCTTCTTGGTGAACCTGGATAGAGGTTCATCAATTCTGTTTAAACCAAAAGCTGTTTTTAAAATGTTTTTAAATGTTTTTAAAATGTTTTATTGATGTTTTTAGTCTTATTTCAGAGAAGGCAATGGCACCCCACTCCAGTACTCTTGTCTGGAAAATCCCATGGGC
>NW_011491730.1:29557-32431 GCF_000754665.1 Bison bison bison | reverse complement strand
GCTCAGTCATGTCCGACTCTTTGCGACCCGGTAGACTGTAGCCGGCCAGGCTCTCCTGTCCATGGGATTCTCCAGGCAAGAATACTGGAGTGGGTTGCCATTTCCTTCTCCAGTACGTGAAAGTGAAAAGTGAAAGTGAAGTCGCTCAGTCGTGTCCTACTCTTCCCGACCCCATGGACTGTAGCCTACCAGGCTCCTCCATCCCTGGGATTTTCCAGGCAAAAGTACTGGAGTGGGGTGCCATTTCCTTCTCCATGTGGTAGGCTGGGTTATGTATTTGAGATTTTTACGTTTCTTGAGGAAGACCTCTATTCCTATAAACTTCCTGGACGTAATTTCTTTTGCTACATGTCATATATTTTGGAAAGTTGTTTTTCTATTTTCATGTGTTTCAAGGTATTTTCTGAGTTCCTCTTTGATTTCATTATTGACCCATAGGTTCTTTAGTGGTATGTTCTTTAATATCTGTATTTTTGTGCTTTTCCCATTTTTTTAATGTAGTTTATTTTAGTTTCACACCATTGTGGTTAAAAAAAGTGCTTGACAAAGCTTCTACCCTCTTAAATTTGTTGAGACTTGTTTTGTGACCTAAAGTGATATATTCTGGAGAATGTTCCACATGTACTTGAAAAGAATGTGTATTCTACTGTATTTGGATAGAATGTCCTGTAGTTACCTATTAAGCCAACTGGTCTATTTTGTCATTTAAGACTACTTACTATTGCCTAATTTATTTTCTAGATGATCTTTCCATTGATGTAAGTGGGGTGTTAAAGCCCCCTGTTATTTTTACATCAATATCAATTTCTCCCTTTATATTTGTTAATACTTATTAGGTTGGTGCAAACATAACTGTGGCTTCAGATCATGAATTTTAAATCCTTATAACTAGACACAAGCACATCTTTATTAATCAAAATAGTAACCATTACAATAAACACCTTTTTCCCAATGAGAAATGTCTGTTTATTCCTGTAACATAAAAACCCATGCTTTGGGATTTGACAAACTCTTAGAAAGCATTTTTCTACCTCATCTTGGTGTGGAAGCATTTTCTCTACAAAAAGCTGTCAAGATGCTTGAAGAAGTGGCAGTCGGTTGGCAAGAAGTCAGGTGAATATGGCGTGTGACACAAAACTTTGTAGCCCAGTTCTTTCAACTTTTGAAGTCTTGGTTTTGTGACATGCATCAGGCATTGTTGTGGAGAAGAATTGGGCTCATTCTGTTGACCAATGCCAGCTGCAGGCATTGCAGTGTTTGGGTGCATTTCATCGATTTGTTGAGCATACTTCTCAGGTGTAATGGTTTTGCTAGGATTCAGAAAGCTATAGTGGATCAGACAGGCAGCAGACCACCAAACAGTGACCATGACCAATTTTTGGCATACGTTTGGCTTTGGGAAGTGCTTTGGAGCTTCTTCTTGGTCCAACCACTGAGCCAGGCATCACCAGTTGTCATAGAAAATCCACTTTTCATCACACATCACAGTGCGTTTGAGAAATGGTTCAATGTTTTTGCATAAAATAAGAGAAGACAATACTGAAAAGTTTCTTTTTTTTTAAATTTTTAGTTTTGATCAGCTCACTAGGCACTCACTTACTAAACCTTTTCACCTTTCCAGTTAGCCTAAAATGCCAAATGACCATAGAATGGTCAACTTCGTGTTCTTTGACAACTTTTTGTGTAGTTGTAAGAAGATCAGCTTCGACGATTGCTCTCAATTGATTGTTACCAATTTCCGATGGCCAGCCTACGCTGGCCTACACTGCTCATCTTCAAGGCTTTTGTCTTCTTTGCAAAACTTCTTGAACACCACTGCACTTTATGTTCCTTACCAGTTCCTAGACCAAATGTGTTGTTGATGTTACAAGTTGTCTTGGCTGCTTTATAACCCATTTTGAACTCAAAGAATCGCTTGAATTTGCTTTTTTGTCTAACATCATTTCCATAGTCTAAAATAAATATCAAATACACAGCAAGTAATAAGTCATTAGCCAAAACTTAAAGCAAGAATTTAAATGTGCATTAAAATGATGTATAACATAACCACATTTATTTAAGAATGTATTCCAATACTAAATGGCAAAATTAAGGAATGCAAAACCACGATTACTTTTGCATCAACCTAATATTTATCCATTTAGTTGCTCCTGTATTATTAATAAGCATCTTAACAAACATTTTAAATCTTTTTATATTGATCTTTATGATTATATAATTAATGAATTTCTTTTTAAATTCTATTTTGTCTGAAATGAATATTGTTACTACTGCTTCCTTGTCATTTCTGTTTGAATGAAACTTTTCCCAATGTCCTCACTTTCAGTCCATCTGTGTCTTTACCTTTGATGTCTTGTTATCATATAGATGGGTCCTGTGTTTTTATTCAGTCAGCATCCCTATGAATTTTGATCGACATATTTAGTCCATTTTTATTTAAAGTGATTATTGACAGATATGTACTTATTTCCATTTGGTTAATTGTTTTCTAATAGTTT
This sequence comes from Bison bison bison, assembly GCF_000754665.1. Taxonomy (NCBI): domain Eukaryota; kingdom Metazoa; phylum Chordata; class Mammalia; order Artiodactyla; family Bovidae; genus Bison; species Bison bison. Next base: position 29,933 of record NW_011491730.1, on the reverse strand, counting down.
TTGTTAGTGTTTCTCAGGTTTTTTTTTTTCTTCTTTTAGTTTCCTCACTTGTGGTTTGATGATTTTCATTGGTGGTATACTTGTATTCCTTCTTTCCAGTTTTTGTATATATACTGTAGGTTTTGGATTAAGTTTCTGCATAAAAATCACCTGGATGCCTTATGGGGTTTCCTTTGTTTGTGACTCTTTGTTTTCCTGTTGCTACCATTAGAGTCTTTGTCTGTTACTTTTGCAATTTAAATTATGATATGTCTCAGTATTAGTCTCTTTGGGTTTATGTTATTTTGGACTCTATGTACTACCTGTACCTGTATATTTGTTTCCTTCTTCACATTTCAGAAGTCTTCATCGATAATTTTATTAAATACATTTTTGA
>NW_011491730.1:29045-29457 GCF_000754665.1 Bison bison bison | reverse complement strand
TGGGACCCCTGTAATTCAAATGTTAGTATGCCTGATGACTTAGAAGTCCCTTAAATTTCCCCCTTTTTAAAAATTTGTTTCACTTTGTGCTGTTCTGATTGGGTGAGTTCCATTATTCTGTCATCTTGATCACTTTAGCATTCTTTTGTGTCACTTCAGTTCAGTCGCTCAGTCATGTCCAACTCTTTGTGACCCCATGACCACAGCAGTCCAGGCCTCCCTGTCCATCACCAACTCCTGGAGTTTACCAAAACTCGTGTCCATTGATTTGGTGATGCCATCCAACCATCTCATCCTCTGTTGTCCCCTTCTCCTCCTGCCCTCAATTTTTGTCAGCATCAGGGTCTTTTCAAATGAGTCAGCTCTTCGCATCAGGTGTCCAAAGTATTGGAGTTTCAGCTTCAGCATCAGT
>NW_011491730.1:28219-28780 GCF_000754665.1 Bison bison bison | reverse complement strand
CTTTTTCCAAGTTCATTTAGCATTCTTATTACTAATGCTTTGAACTCTATCTGATAAATGTTAATCTCTATTTTATTAATTATTTTTCTAGATTTTTTTGTTCTTTTGTTTGAAACAAATTCCACTGTCTTATAATTTGATTCAATTTCTCAGTCTTTATGAAATTACATAAAACAATTATATATCCCAGTTGAAGTGTTTATTGTCCTTGTTTGGAAGTGTCCCTATGCAGTCTACTTGTGCCCATTGGCTTTGGTGAAACAAGTGAATGTGAAGTGTGCATGGATCATGTCTTCCCCCAGAGTGTGCTGGCAGCTGTCACCTTAGTGAGAGGTGGGGCTGGAGATAGACCGGCCAAGTATAAGTAAATAAAAGCCAAGTGTAGGCTAGACCTTCTCCTATGCTCATGAGTCATCAGCATGTTATTTGGAGTGGGGCTGGATGCATAGGCACTGTAGTAGAAGTCTGGAGGATCAAGTCATAGCCTGTTCCATTCCTTTTAATTGTGTGCCCTGTCCCCAACCCTGGAATAGAAACTTCTCCTTAGTGGGGAGGAGTGTG
>NW_011491730.1:27274-28118 GCF_000754665.1 Bison bison bison | reverse complement strand
TAGCATGCCAGTCAGAGCTCAAAATAGCTCCCAGTCCACTGCCTCAGTGAGTGACAGCTGTGGTCAGGTATGAACCAGTTCCTTACCCCACAGTTTCACACTTTCCTCAGCCATAGCAGCCCTTCCTCTAGTTGGGAGATGCACTTGTGTTAGAGGAGCTGGAACAGGTGCTCAGCACAGGTAAGGGCACATGATGCAGTGGTCATGGGATACCCACCAGAGTCACACAGTTTCAATTTGGTTAGTCCACTTTGTTTCAGGGAGTAAGCAACCATGTGCATGCTATTCAGGAGTGCAGTCAAGGTTTCTTACTGTCTTCCTGTCAGTCCCATGGTTTATCAAACCAGCAAAGGAGGCTCATTTTCCTGGTGTTGGACACCAGACCTTATTTCCCAATATGTGGTTCAAACTGCTCGCTGCCCATGGATGATCACTGAGCCCATGATATCACCCTCCTGTTCTGTGTCACCTCCTAAGGGGTATGAATCCCAACCTAATTACATCTCTTCCCTTCCTAGTCTACTCCATGTAGCTCTTTCTTTATAACCTTGATTGTAGAAAAGTCTTTTGCAGGTCTCCAGTGTGTTTTCAGTATGTTTTGATGTAATCTTGGGTGGAATTGAGCACAGCATCCTTCTACTCTGCCATCTCAACCTTCTATATAAAGAGTAATATTGCATTCATTATTATAAATTGAACCACCCTTGCATTCCTGAAATAAACCATACTTGCTCATGGTATAAAATCATTTTAATGTAAACTCAATTTACTTGCTAGCATTTTGTTGAATTTACTTGCTAGCATTTTAGCATTAGGTGCCCAGTATGCTACTGGAGAAGAGTGG
>NW_011491730.1:26152-26919 GCF_000754665.1 Bison bison bison | reverse complement strand
ACTCTTTGTGACCCCATGAATTGCAGCACGCCAGGCCTCCCTGTCCATCACCAACTCCCGGAGTTCACTCAGACTCACGTCCATCGAGTCAGTGATGCCATCCAGCCATTTCATCCTCTGCCGTCCCCTACTCCTCCTGCCCCCAATCCCTCCCAGCATCAGAGTCTTTTCCAATGAGTCAACTCTTTGCATGAGGTGGCCAAAGTACTGGAGCTTCAGCTTTAGCATCATTCCTTCCAAAGAAATCCTAGGGCTGATCTCCTTCAGAATGGACTGGTTGGATCTCCTATAAGATCTTGGCATCTGGTCCCATCACTTCATGGCAAATAGATGGGGAAACAATGAAAACAGTGAGAGGCTTTATTTTCTTGGTCTCCAAAATCACTGCAGCTAGTGACTGCAGCCATGAATTTAAAAGGCACTTGCTCCTTGGAAGAAAACCTATGACAAACTTAGACAGAATATTAAAAAGCAGAGACATTCCTTTGCCAAAAAAGGTCTGTATTGTCAAAGCTATGGTTTTTCCAGTAGTCATGTATGGATGTGAGAGTTGGACCATAAAGAAAAATGAGTGCTGAAGAATTGATGCTTTTAAACTGTGGTGTTGGAGAAGACTCTCGAGTCCCTTGGACTGCAAGCAGATGAAACTCAGTCCGTCCTAAAGGAAATCAATCCTGAATATTCATTGGAAGGACTGATACTGAAGCTGAAACTCCAATCCTTTGGCCACCTGATGCGAAGAGCTGACTCATTGGAAAAACCCTGAT
>NW_011491730.1:21354-26052 GCF_000754665.1 Bison bison bison | reverse complement strand
CTGAACTGAACTGATTTTGTTGATGTATTTTATAGCCATATTCAAAACAGATATTCATTTATAGTTTTCCTGTCATTTCTTCTGTAGGTTTAGTATCTGTGTTATGCTGTCTTGAGAATTATGTGGGAAATAATCACCACTCTTCGATTTTGGGGGAATCGTTTGTGAAGATTTGTGATAATTCTTCATTAAAACTGTGGTCAAAATTATCCATGGCTACATCTGGTCCTGGTCTAGTCTTTGTGGATAGTTTTTATTAATCACTCATTCAATGTATTTTTTCATAAAGCTTTATTTGGATTTTTCTGTTTTCCTGAGTTAATATAGGTAGTTTTTGTCTTTCTAGGAATATGTGCATTTTATCTGGGTTATCCAATTTTTTACATAAAATTGTTCATATTTCCTTATAACCAGGTTTTTTTTTTTGTTTGTTTCTGTAAAGTCTCTCCTAATATACCTTCTTTGTTCATGATTTTAGTAATTTAACTGTTTCCCTTTTGTTCTTTGTCAGTGTGTTTATTGATTTTGCTGATCTTTCGAAGAGTCAGCTTTTATTGCTTGATTTCCCTTGTGATTTGTTTTTGTTCCCATGGTTATTTAAGTGTGTGTTTCTCAAATTTCACATATCTGTGAGTTTCCCAAAATTCCTTTTGTTATTGATTTCTAATTTTCATTTCAATATAGATAAAGATGATACTTTGAATAATTTCAACACTTGTCAATGTATTGAGGCTTCTCTTATGGCCTGTTACTTTGCAATATCTTCTGGAATGTGTTTCATATGTGCTTCAGAAGAATATGTATTCTGTTGTTATTGGGTGAATTGGTCTATACATGTTTGTTGAGTTGTTTTATAGCGTTCTTCAAATCTTTTATTTCCTTGTTGATCATCTGCTTAGTTCTTCTATCCATTATTGAAAGTGAAGCATTGAAATATCCCAACTATTATTGTTGAATCGTCTGTTTATCCATTCAGTTATGTCAGTTTTTTACCTCATGTAGTTTAGCAATATGTGTCATTTGTATTTATATTTATGATTATGTTTTCTTGATGCATTTACTCTTTAACCATCAGAAGATGTCCTTCTTTATCTCTAGTAACAATTTTTGTCTTGAATTATGTTTTAGGCTCATATTAGCATAACCACTTCTTTTCCATTCTTTTACTTTTAACCTATTATTTTTTAATGAGTTTCACATAGCATATAATTTGATTTTTAAAAATCTATCCAGCCAGAGTTTTCCTTTCAGTTTGAATGTTTAATTCCTTCACATTCAGTGCAATTACTCATAAAATAGGATTATGTCTGCTACTTTGGTATTTATTTTCTATATACCATATGTCTTTGTTATTATATTCCTCCACTATTGCATTTTTCTTTGTTGAATAGATTTTTTTAAACATACCATTTTCATTCTTTGCCACTTCTTTTAGTGTTTTTTTAACAGAAAGTTATTTTCTTAGTGATATTTTTCTGAATTAAAATTAACATCTTTCTATTTAACAATCTATTTGGATAAAAACAATTTATTTTCAGTTGTATGAAAAAGTTTCTCTTATGTATTTCCATTCTTTATACCTTCCTCTGTGCCTCAGTTATAATAAGATTAAATCTTTATACATTGTATATCCATCAATATAGATTTATAATTATTCCTTTAGTAGTTGTATTTTAAATCAGGACAAAAAAGATTTATAAGCAAAATATATTTATACTGCCTTTTATATATGCATATGATTTGTTTTCATCAGTGCTTTTTATTTCTTTATATGGATTTGAATTACCATCCAGTATCCTCTCATCTCAGTCAATAAGATTCTATGTTGTTTGATGAGAAACCAATTGTTTATTTTATTGAGGATCCCTTGTACAGTATATGAGGAGTGCATCTCTCTTGCAGTTTTCAAGGTTTTCTTATTGTCTTTGGCTTTCATCTGTTTGATTGTGATTTGAGTAGGTGAGGATCTCTCTGCAGTTTTACTGTATAGATTTTGTTGAGCTTCTTAAAAGTATTAATTAATATTTTACATCAAATTTGGGAAGTTTTCAGTCATTATTGCTTTAAAATATTCCTTCTGCCTTTTTCCTCCTCTCCTTCTGAGACTTCAGTTATGTGTGTGTTGGTATGCTTGATGATGTCCCACTGTTCTTCAGGACTCAGTACATTTTCCCTTATTCTTTTTACTTTTTCTCAGACTGAAAATCTCTGTGGATCTATCTTCAAGTTCTCTCTTCTTTCCTCTGCCTGCTCAAATCTGTTGAGCTTTAGTAGTGGATTTATTTTGGTTATTTATTTGTCAGCTCCAGAGTTTTTATGTACTTTTTAATAATTTCTATTTATTTACTAACATCTTCTATCTGGTGAAAGGTTGTCTTCATCCTTTAAAAAAATTCTTATGCATGATTTTCTTTCATTTTGTGCATATTTATAACAGCTGGTTTAAAGTTTTTGTCTATTAAATTTAATGTCTAGATTTTCTCAAGGATAGTTACTATGTACTTTTTATGTCCTATATATTTGCCATACGTTCTTGTTTGTTTGCATGTTCTTTTATTGTTGTTGTTGAAAAACTATACATTTTAAACAGTGTGTAAAATCTGGATATTAGATTTTTCTCCTTTCCAAGGTTTTTTTTTTTTAATGTTTTGTGGTGATAGAGTAACTTTTCTGAATTAATTCTATAAACTCTATTTTCCTTGTTGTGTATGGCCACTATTATCTCTGCTCAGTTATGTTAATAATCAGCTAATGATTAGATACAGATCTTCTTTCATTCCTGGAAACTGTGAGACTCCCAATCTTTGCAGAGTAGCTTTTTGTTACTTTTGGGGTACATCTTCAACACTAAGCCAGTTGATAATTTTGCCTTGGTGTTCACTTTACATTTACGTAGGGCCTCAAGATCATCTAGAAGTCATGATTTAGGACCTTCATATGAGCCTTAGGGCCTTAGGTATTTCATCAGCATGTGTACAGCATTGGGCGTGTGTACAGCATTGGGTGTGTGCACAGACTAATGCATGAGCATGGTTATCTAGATTTCTGGGAAAACATTGGAGCTTCTCAAAGACTCCCCTGGATATCAAATTTCTCACCTTTTACTTTAAAAATTTTTATCTTATCATTTCTCCAACTGTTATCCATTCTATTAAGCAGCCTTAATGTTAAACAATTGGCAAGAGTGATTTTTAATAAATCCCCCCCTCAGAAAAATCCTATTCACACTGAGTTATCTCTTATGTCAATTAAAGAGATTTCTGATGGAATATTCCAGAAAATCACTGAATAGGTCAAGTAATGACACTTCTTTGCAAATGGGGTTTGAAGGAGGTTCAACCCCATTCTACTCCCTTCAATAGATATCAAGCTTTGGATTTTCATTATGATTAGAAATTTCTGGTTTTCAAGGCTACTGTAGAGATGGGAAAAAAGAATGGGACTAAGCAAAGTTAAAACGGCACAAAGATCACTGCTCTTATCAATATTAAAGCATTTTTCTTAAATAAATGCTCAATGATTATTGCAGCCATTTGATTAATTTCCAGAGCTCTGAAAAAGTTGATTCTTATAAATTTTGCCCATTTTCTCATGGTTTTCTTAGAGTAGAGGTTATTCTTAAGGTAGTTTGTCATTCCTGCTGATGTAGTCATTTTTTTAAAAAGTCATCACTGAACTTCACTATCCACCCTATACAGTTTTTTGTTCTTATAGTTTAGTCACCATTCAAAATGTTTGTGAAAATCTATAACTGCAAACACTAATTATAAGTGGAATTTGCAGGTTGTAATGTGTTAGGAGATATAATGTGATGGTTAAAAATCAAATTACAAAAGAAAAGTCTCACATATTGTTTTCCCAAACTACTTTCTCAGAAAGAGAGGAGTATACCAAGATAAGTGAATAAAGTATAAGGAAAGGAAATTTAGAGAAATATAGCTACCTCCATAAAAGCTAGCATCACTCAAATAGTTTCCCATAACTATAAATAGCCAGAGATAAGTGAATGTAGAACATACAAATTAAATGGAAAAATATAATCAAAGGGAATGATTAAATTATTGAAGTATTAAATAGACTTCTTAATGGATTTACATAGAAGGATCCTAGCCAGACGCCTGCTGTCATTTGCTATTTATATATCATCTTACTGAACTTAAGAGTCAGCATTGCTGGTGGGCTTTAGCAAGCCCTGGAAATTCAAAACCAACAATCTCCTCAACCAGACTGTGCTATTCCTAGATACCCATCTGAGACTAGAGACACCTTTCTCAGTGACGATGGGCGATACTTGGAGGAGAAAGACTTTACCAGGCTAAGCTGTTGCTGGAACAACATGGTGTCATAATTCTGTGACTTGTCTTGAGATCAGCTTCTGGAAATAAGCTATTCATTTGCATGGAATTTTAAATTTCTTTTCTTTTTTCTTTTTTGGCCGTGCCACACAGCATATGGGATTTTAGTTCCCTGAACAGGGATTGAACCTGTGGCCCCTGCATTGGAACCACATAGTCTTAACCACTGAAACTCCAGGGAAATCCCTGAATGGAATTTTAAAACAATGGAAACAAATCACTCTCCATTGATGTGGAGCCTTCTTTGTAGCAGATTTAAAGTTGTGTCAAAAGTTAAAGCAAGAATATTAATATTTTAAAAATCAATGTTCTCATATAATTCATCATTTAAGCATTAAACTGT
>NW_011491730.1:15906-21254 GCF_000754665.1 Bison bison bison | reverse complement strand
TAAACTGTTGCCATTTTATATATCCTCCTATAGGAGCATACATATTTTCTTACTTTCTTTCATTTTACCTTTAAACCTATTGTGCAGTAGCATTCATACTGAGAAGTGCATAAAACATGTATGTACCATTCAGAAAAGTATCACATAGTACACATCCAAGCAACTACCACCCCAGTCAAAAAGTAGAATATTTTCCGTGCTCCAGAGATCTTATTTGACTTTTCTCTTTAATGAGTGAATTGCAGTTGATTTTGATAAATGATTTTGTGACAGTTTTAGAAATAAATGTATTTTGGTAAGAAAGGGAGATGTTGTGAAACCAGATTTATGAAATAATGTTAGTATAGACATAGAAGTCAGGATCTGACCTTGGACACATAAATCTGGTGGCAGAGGAAATAGATCAGTATGTTGGTAAAAGTGGCATAAAAAGAGAGGAAAATACTGTGTGTGATTGAGTATTGAACTTGCCCACACCTTCAGGGAATAACAAAGACTCAGTTTCAAACTGTGGAAAGCTAAGTAGAAATGTAATAGGACAAAGAAAGTAACACTTTCTTAGTCTGAGATGTGAGCTAATTAGATTTTACTGATACCTGCTACAGTACAAGACTGTAGAACACTTGACTTCCACAAACTCACATCATTTATCTCTAATAATGGTGTTTTATAGTCACAAATAAGCTCAGTTTCACCCAATTCACAAATTAACACATAGCACTTAATATGTGCCAGGCATGGTTCTAAGGATTTTGTACATACTAACTCATTTCATCCTCTCGGCTCTTTAAGAAAAATGGGGAAACTGTAACACCAGGGGATGGCAAAGGTGGGACTCAAATTCAGAATGGCTGGCAGCAGAGTCTGTTCTGGGACTATTAAGTTTTTCTCTCTCCATCTAAGGAATTGAAAATTGTGGTTCCCTGGTAAAAATATTGGACTTTCTTTGATTGTTATCCATAACATATATTCATGTTAATAGCTTGATTATTAAGACTAACTCTTTTTTATTAGAATTAACAGTATTTTAATATATAATAGCTATCAATATAGAGAAGAATATATCTGAGTTTTCTGTTGTGACATGAAATATATATGAAATTTAAACATTTTTGTCTAGGAAATATTTTCTCATAGATATCAAAATTTAATAAATACAGAATGTTTATTTTTCAAGATATTTGAAAAGGAGTATATTGATGAACTTATATAAGCAGTTTTTATTAGCAGTATGGCAGAAAGCCATTCCTCAGTATGATATTAATAACAGTTTGGTGTCACTGCTTTGATTAATGTTAAGGGGTTAGTAATTTTACCACCATTGCTTTTGCACCCTCCATGAAAATGCCAACACTTGGAAATAGGCAAGGAATATCTCAGCATTACTATGAAAATAATGTTGACCTCTTAGACCCCAGGAAAATATCTCTGGGAAAATATCAGACATACAAAGACCATAGTTTTAAACTAAGGCGACTAAAATCCATTCACTTTATTTTTGTCCTATTTGGGAACAGTTATTCTTTTCTGTAAGCTTTGTTCTCACTTCTGTCTCAGGGTCATGTTTGACCTGCCCCCCTTGCGTACGAATTTAGTTCTCCAGACCCATTCCTATACCCAGACACTATTAGCATTTCCTGGGAGAAAAAAAAAAAGAAAAGAAAACAAAACAAAACAAAAAACACCTTTGTACCCAAAGCCCAGAAGATAAGAACTCCCTGACTCAAGTTGAAGTCCCTCCCTTGACTTCTTACAACATGAACTGCTGCTGCCGCTAAGTCACTTCAGTCGTGTCCGACTCTGTGCGACCCCATAGACCGCAGCCCACCAGGCTCCCCCGTCCCTGGGATTCTCCAGGCAAGAACACTGGAGTGGGTTGCCATTTCCTTCTCCAATGCATGAAAGTGAAAAGTGAAAGTGAAGTCGCTCAGTCGTGTCTGACTCTTCGTGACCCCATGGACTGCAGCCTACCAGGCTCCTTCATCCATAGGATTTTCCAGGCAAGAGTACTGGAGTGGGGTGCCCTCGCCTTCTCCGTGAACTGCTTCTAGAGACCCTGAATTCCTGACTGCCTGGCCTTGTATCTCGTTATCTACTTATTCCTCTCTTGAAGTTTGCTAAGCAAATCTGGTGAATGGTGAGAGACAGATGGTAGAAAAAAATAAGAATTAACGTTGATAAAATAGAGAACAAAAAAGGAGTCTCCTTGGTCACTTGTAAGGAAGCAAATCCTTCAGTCAGACTGCTATCTCATGATTGTGTCAAGCTGAATTGAATTATTACTAAATACTTGGCCACTAATGGTCATCTCCTGTGACTTTTAGGGATTGGAAGTGTTTATTCTTCTTTGTTTTTATTTCTTTCTTTTTTTTTTGTTATGCTGGGTGTTTCTGGCTGAGTGCAGGCTTTCTCTAGTTATAGCGAGTGGGGACTGTTCTTCCTTGCAGTGTGTGGGCTTATTGTGGTGGATTCTCTTGTTGCAGAGCATGGGGCTCCAGGGCATGCAGGCTTCAGTAGTTGCGGCTCCCCGGGTCTAGAACACAGGCTCAGTAGTTGTGGTGCACGGGCTTAGTTGGTTGGTGGTATGTGGAATCTATCCAGACCAGGGATTGAACCCATGTCCCCGAGATTGGCAGGCAGGTTCCTATCCACCATGCCACCACGGAAGTCCTGTTTAGTCATTTTTAGGAGCTTGTACTAATGGAAAAAAAAAAAAATGAGAGAGTCCAGTCTTTTCTCCACCTACAGGCAAATTTCATGGTAATTAGCTACTGTGACAGATAAATTTGAGGTTGATATTTCTGTTCCATTCCTTATGGCTCCTCACTGTGTCTGCACAGTTTCCCCAAGAACAGTTATCTATTATGTACTACTGAAGAACTATATTTTGCAGGCAATATGACCCAGTTCTGACAACATTAGGGGGCATGCTAGGACCTCAAATTACAGCAAGCAGAGGTGTAGGTGGGAAGGAAGTCTGACTTGGGGCAAATGATAACCTTCACCCATGCCATTCTTTTATCATCATCATTAGGATCTTTTGTCCATAGAATTTAAAATAAATTTTTAAAAGCTTTTAGTTTTCCCCTTTCTGTTTATAAAAAAAGAAACAGTCAAGATTTGAGAGCTGGCTAAAATATATTTTTAGATTATAAGAGGTTTTGACACCTGCCAGCATATTCAATTACAGTAAAGGCATGCAGAGTTATTTTATCTAATTCTTAATATTTACTATATTGACAATTAAAACATTAAGCACTTGCTAGGTGAAAATGTATAAGGGCTGTGGGAAACCAAAGTAATAACTAATATATGAACCTTCCTCTCAAAAATCTCAAACTGAGGTGAGAGGTAGAAAATAGAGAGGAGGTAGGTAGGTAGGCAGGCTTCCCTAGTAACTCAGCTGGTAAAGAATCCACCTGCAATGCAAGAGACCTCAGTTAGATCCCTGGGTTGGGAAGATCTGCTGGAGGAGGGCATGGCAACCCACTCCAGTATTCTTGCCTGGGGAATCCTGGTGGACAGAGGAGCCTGGCAGGCTGCAGTTCATGGGGTGGCAAAGAGTTGACATGACTGACCGACAAGCACGGCACAGGTAGGTACATATTAATTCCTTGTGATAGAAACTTGTGAATGCAGACAGAGATATATACAGACTCAATATGGTACCAGCCTACCTCATGGTTCTAAGTATAATATTGGTGGTGGATGGAGCTGTCTCAGGTGTGTGGTGTTCTCCAAATGAGCCCTCCCAGGTACTCAGTCACAAGGTCTGGTGGTTGGTGAAGAATCTGCTTTTTAAGTGCTGACCCAGGTAGTATGTGTCCACTGCCAATAAATATTAGACACTTGGATATAATCAAAATCAGTCTTCAGAGATGAATTTTAGTCTTTCCCTGACTCTCACTAAAGTATTGCAAGTCGTTAAGTCCCATCTAAGAAGGAGCTACTTATGTTCTCTTGGGCAACACCATTGAAAAATCATTACAAGAGGATTTGTTACTTTTAAGGGAAGATCTCCAACTCTAAACAGTAATTATGCTGTGATCATTAATACTGAACAACTTGCTAAAACATTAAAATTTTTTTTCTAGTTGGGTCATTAACATCATAAAGTGCGATGGGGATCAAAGTATTGCCTGGAGTGTCTCCTCTGTCTAGGAGATAAGTGGCATGGGCAAAAATCAAAGAGAACTTCATCTTCTTTCTCACTCAGCTTTGATTTGGAAAGGAGGTAGTTAAGTTACATCCAGAAAGTGGCAGTTAGAAAACTTGCCTTCTATTGCATGCTTTTGCTGCAGCAATTACCTCAGCTACAAATCTCATTTACAGAACTCTTTGAAAGTGCTATCTGGACGATGGCAGAATACACTGGAAATCAATGGAGGGTGATTTCATTCCCAAATTGAAGTTACCATTTAATAGTCAGGGAAAAAAACACATACTCGCACACCCCAACCTCCTTCTTATTCATTAATAGATTCCTCAGTAGCAATTATGAGGCTCAACTTTCACAAATTCTATTACTTCTCGAAAAATATGAATTATAAACACTCTTTACCAATTGAAATGCAATCACATCCTAGCTGCCAGAAGGAAAATAGACAGGAACTGTTGGAAATGATCCTAATCATGATGCTAATAAGTAACAGCCCAGTACGTCGTAGTCTGCAAAACAGGCCAGTGCCTGCTTCTCTGTACCTACTGTTATATGATGTTTTCTTTCCTGATTTATAGTATCCTAGCAACCATCATGCACTTTAGTCCTAATGGATCTAAAAATGATGCACTGGGAAATTTGTCCGTAAGGATCTCATGCTCCAGGGAGGGACACTTTCTCCTTGGGGCCGGGGCGGGGGCAGTGCATGTCAATAGCAAAATAGATGTGTAGGGATTAAAGTCCTTTTCTTTGATCTGAGATTTCATTGCCCTTCTTGATCCCATATAGTCAGAGGGCCTGTAATCCAGGTTTAATCTAAATATTGATAGATGGCAGTGCTGCCAAGAGATCCTAATTCCACATGAATATTCACAGCAGAAGAGCCTGGGGATATTGCCTGCTAGAGATGACCTTAAGTCTAGCAAAAGTGGACACTGACAATGGCTCTAAATTATTTACTTATTTACTATTCATTGATTTGAGTTAAGACAGGATGCTGTCAAAATTTTCATATAGCCCGTCATTGGTAAGGCTTTAAGTCATTCTCAGCCATTCTCATCTTGCTGTAAATTAGATTAAATATCAACTTCATTAGGGCCATCTGATCAAGGTTGGATATTTTTTTGATACAGAATAAGATTTAGAACTAGGGATAGGGCATAAGAGGCAGAGAAAAGCCAAAAGAAAG
>NW_011491730.1:14120-15806 GCF_000754665.1 Bison bison bison | reverse complement strand
CAAAAGAAAGAAAGCTAGAGGGAAGTCCCCCTTTAGCTCAGGTTCTTCAAAGTTAGTTTGAAGAACAGTTTGTATCAGGGACTTTTCCAGATACGCCCTGGATATTGAAGTAGACTGTACCTGAAGGAGTATTGATTCTACTGTAAATTTGAATGGTCCACTAATTTCACAGTGTTGTCAGGGAAGACATTTTATAGCTAAGTAAGATAGTACTAAATGATTGAGAATGTCTTTCCATCCTGGCCTTGAACTCACTTCCCCAACTCCATATTCCCTTCATTTCAGCCATAACGTACTTTCCATCATCACTGAGAACAGCCCTGATCAATGATCCCGAATTCTGATCTTTCTCTCTAACCACAATACCCTGTGCTTCTCTGGCTCTTTACCACTTAGTCCCTGCTCAGTGTTCTCTTTTTAGTCCCATCATCACCTTCAAGCCCTTAATTAGTTCTCATTCTCCCATCTCTTTGCCTCCCACTGTGGTTTGCCTTCATACTCACTTGGGCTCTGTGGGCAACTGTTTTGACGATGTGCTCACTAATATCCTGGAATTCCTTATCAGCAATCTGTCAGAGTTCCTGCCTTGCCAATCCAAAGCTTGGATACCCACCTGCCATCCACTTTCTTTTGCTTCTGAGGTGCTATTTCTAAGGAAAGTCACGAAAGCGTGATGATCTGATTCCCTATGGCCATGCTAGAGCTTCACCTTCTTGGCCTGATCATCTACACTTCTTTTCATGACTTGCTTGCTCCCTTTGCCATTTATTCATTCTTTTGACAAAGTTTTATTAACTGGTTATTACATTTTATCTATGGCCCAAGCACCAAGGATATGATAAAGATCAAGACTGACAGGGAACCTTCCCTCAGTGAAGGAATGATGGAGTGAAGGAAACTAAGTGATGGAGTTTATCATTTAGTGAAGTAATGTGGGAAATAAATATGTTTTAAAAAGTAATTTCATAAGAGCAAGTTCTCTGCAGGATGGTAAGTGTAAGATGACCTGAGATAGGAACAGGCTCAGAGTGTTCAAAGGACTAATGAAAGTCGGCGTAGGTGGACTACAAAGGGAAAGAGAGAGAATGTAAGATCACAGAGATGGTCAAGAGATCATGAAAAAGACTTAGGATTCCATTCCACTTTCAGTGGGAATCCATTGGAGAATTCTAACCCAAGGAGTGCCATTTTCTGATTTATATGTTGGTAGGATCGCTCTTGCCTCTGTGTGGTAGATATAAGAAGCAAGTGTAGAAACAAAGAGAACAAAGACACTAGTGGTAAAACAAATAAATGAACACAACAAAACAGAATCAGACTCACAGGTATAGAGAACAGACTAGTGCTTACCATGGGGAGAGGGGTTGGAGGGGCGAGTGCATGAAGGGGGAAAGGGGTTAAGAGTTACAAGCTACCAGTTATAAAATAACTAAGATATAAGGAATGCAATGTACAGCACAGGAAATGCAGCCAATATTTTCCACTAATAACTTTAAGTGGAGTGTAATCTATAAAACTATTGAATTACTGTGTTGTACACCTGAAACTAATATAATAGTGTAAATCCACTCTACTTCAGTTAAAAAATCCAAATGAGGGGTGATGTTGGTTTGAATCAGGGTTGTAACAGTAGAGATGGTAAAAGTGTGTGGATTCCATTGAGGAAGTCAAAGGCTGAATGATACG
>NW_011491730.1:12910-14020 GCF_000754665.1 Bison bison bison | reverse complement strand
GAATGATACGCTCAGGGTCTAATAAAATAACAACTGTTCCCTTTACAAGTCATATTTAAGTTGGTACTTTGCTTCATCTGAAGGAGAGAAAGTATATTTTCTGTTGTAGCTACTCTCCACACTTTGGTCCTAGCTCTAATGCACTTGTGGGGGGCGAAAAAAAAAAAAAGAGAGAAATACCATAGCATAACATCTCTTATCTCTTTGAGTGCCCTCTTCCTGTCCTTTTCCTGGTTTCAGTCTCCTTCAATGCCCTGCACTTATTTCTTGTCTTTCTTCCCATATGGAAACTGTGAATGTCTTGCCTCTTCTGTCCACAGAGGTGAATCCCAGGTAAGAATCTCAGTAACTGTAAAGAGCCATAAAGAGAGAGGCTGTTGAGCAGAGTTGGGGACAGACATTGTCTCTAGAATCCTTCCCAGCAAATTATATCTCACCGAGTTCAGTGCCTACTCCCGAGCTAGGTCTCCAAGAGTTTTTTTTTTTTTTTTTTTTAACTACCATTCCATGGTCAGAGACAGAAATACTAGACTTCTTGAAAAAATAAGTGTTCAAAAGAGCCAGTAGACTCCATCCTGTTATTTTCTATTTGGTGAGTACTGGAAAAGTTTGGAAGGAGATAGAAAATTGATCCTGATCTCTGCATTTACCCTGAGCTTATTCCATCCCTTATTTAGCCAGCTCCAAGCAGCACCAGTGTTAATGTATATTACCTTGCTAATCTTGACAGATGTGAATCTGTGAGCCACATCAATAGTCAGATTTCTCATTTTCCAGATCAATCAATCAACACATATTTTTAAAAGCCTAGACTAGTTTTACCTGCCATGGCCTATGTTTTGGCCTAAAATACAGATGTGTGAGCTGTGATTCTTATACGTGGGATACAAGCTGAAGGCACAAGAAACAGAGAGCAAAGCAGAAATTGATCACATGCTAACTTGGATCATATAGATTCTAATTTTAGCCTGAGTTCTGAGATGGAAACATCAATTTTTATTTAACATTGAACTCTAGACTGTTAGACCTGGGAAAGCACTTCAAGTCTAATCTACTCAGTTCATAATGATCTGGATTCTGAGACCCTGACAGATGAAGTAAATTGGCTGT
>NW_011491730.1:12505-12715 GCF_000754665.1 Bison bison bison | reverse complement strand
AGGTAGTCTCCAAATTCCAGTCCAGTGTTGTATACATTCCAAGAAACTTCCCCACCAGTCATATTCTTAGTGTGTTTCTCTGTTGTTCAGTTGCTTATTCATGTCTGACTCTTTGCAATCCTCTGGACTGCAGCACACCAGCTTTCCCTGTCCTTCACCATCTCCCGGAGCTTGCTCAAACTCACGTCCATTGAGTGGATGATGCCATCC
>NW_011491730.1:10880-12405 GCF_000754665.1 Bison bison bison | reverse complement strand
AAGGACCTTTGTTGGCAAAATCTTTTTAATATGCTGTCTAGATTGGTCATAGCTTTTCTTCCAAGGAGCAAGCGTCTTTTAATTTCATGGCTGCAGTCACCATCTGCAGTGATTTGGGGGCCCCAAAAATAAAACCTGTCCATTGTTTCTGAACTAATGGAAAAAGCTCAACCCTTAAAAAACTAAGATCATGGCTTCTGGTCCCATCACTTCATGGCAAATAGATGAGGAAACAATGGAAATAGTGTTTCTCTATACATGCATTTTATTGGCCATTTGGCTTTGATTCTATTAATCCAAGGTGAACATCTGCAGTTTCTTTTGCCATTTAAGCATCTCACCCAGGAATGACTTCATTTCAGATGTTCTAAATCTAGGGCCCAGTGTTGTGTGACAGAGGTCCCTAAGATACATATTCAGCTACTCTCAGGATCTGTCAGTAATCTCCAGGCTCTGCTCTATGCTCACATAATTAATCAACAAGGGATTGACAGTCAGCAACATTTGTGGGTCATACTTTGAGCTGGGTTGGAGGGGAATTGGTCCTTACTGGACAGGAAAGCTCAGTCAAATTGGGAAGACATGTATGCTATTTATGATGGGGGTGTTCCTATAATAGAGATATAGTCCCTAATTTCAACAGATTTCTAGCTTGATTTAAGCGAAAAGAAAAACAGAAAAAATGAGCATCCAAATAACACACACATACAAGCACAAGTATAGACATGTTGTGGTCACATGTGCACACTCACAGCAAGTTGTCACCTATCCAGAAGAAATAACTACAATGAGTAAATTCATGAATTGGTGTTTTATGTTGTTATTTTAAAAGTATTAAGTGTTTAAGCAAACCAATGTACCATAGTTAATGAGGAAGCTATAGCTGAACTTGAGTTTCATTGTTCTCAGTTAATATAGTCTCATAATTTTGATGAAGACAGATCATTTTACTTAAGAAAATGTTTACCTTACAGCAGGAATGTAGTTTAAATCTATTCTTGAATTTCCTCTGTGTAGATAATATGTAGTGTTTGACCAGGGATGAAACTAGGGGTCAGTTGTAAAGAAACTGGTCTTTATTGAGCACCTGCTATATCCAATTCACTTTGTAGAAATTATCCTAACAACAATCTTGTTAGACATGAATTATCTTACTAACAATGAGATGACTGAGGCTGAGATGGGATTGGAAAGCAGATCTCCCTGAGTTAACCTTGTGCTCCAGCCATACATTTTTAATACTAAACTAATACTATGTTTAGTTTCTGACAATTGGGGGTAGGGTGGGAGAAATGGAGCTTTCCCAAAACCTTGGGCAGAAGGTGTAAACTTTTAAATTATTTTTTAAATTATTTTTAAAACTATTTTCAGTTCAGTTCAGTCACTCAGTTGTGTCCAACTCTTTGTAACCCTATGAACCACAGCACGCCAGGCCTCCCTGTCCATCACCAACTCTTGGGGTCTACCCAAACTCATGTACATTGAATCAGTGATGCCATCCAACCATCTCATCCTTTGTCATCCC
>NW_011491730.1:10417-10627 GCF_000754665.1 Bison bison bison | reverse complement strand
CACCACAGTTCAAAAGCATCAATTCTTCGGTGCTCAGCTTTCTTTATAGTCCAACTCTCACATCCATACATGACCACTGGAAAAACCGTAGTCTTGACTAGATGGCCCTTTGTTGGCAAAGTAATGTCTCTGCTTTTTAATGCTGTCTAGGTTGGTCACAACTTTTCTTCCAAGGAGTAAGCATCTTTTAATTTCATGGCTGCAATCACC
>NW_011491730.1:8443-10021 GCF_000754665.1 Bison bison bison | reverse complement strand
AGATTTTGGATAATGATAAGAGTAAAGAGAGGCCATGAAGTAAGATATGAGCTAAGATTCAGAGAAATATCTGATTAGCTTCAGACAATGAGTGTTCTAGTTAAACCATGAAAATTTGGATTTAAAGGCAAGTGTGGAGGGGTGTGCAGCATAGCTTTTGTGAAAAGCAGCTTTAGAGTGTTGACAAACTCATCATGAATTCTCATTTGGTAATACAGTCTCTTGAGTGGTAATGTGGGAGATCTCAAATTTCCATAAAGAATATTTGCATTATAACATTTAAAATCTTTTCTTTATAGATGAATTTTTAGTAAACTCTCACTCACCTGTGTCACTGTTGCAAACATAAAGTATTTATACAAAGTTAGCCTTTTCAAAAGGTCTGATGTTGAGGAACTGAGGGGAGATCAAGGAGCAAAGTCACTGCACTCTTCTCCTTCTAAGGGTGGGAGACATTGGTTTCCAATGGAACTTTTTGACCTGCTATTTTTTTTTTGATGAGTCAGTAATATTATCAGTTGAAATTCAAATAGTCATTTGGTTATATTATATTCCAGTAAAGTCCCAATTAAATTGAATCCAGTTAATTTTGACCCTTAGTTACACAGAATTTTGATTCATTGCCGTTACCTCTCTGTCTCTGAAAAACAAAGAAAAATAAATAAAATGATATCATATCAGGAATTTGGTGAGACAGAAATATTCCTATATGATGTTCTGTGCTCATTAAAATTACAGCACATTGTTCTATCATTTTCCTCATCTGAAGGTCCTGGATAGTAAATACTGATATTCACCCAGAAGAGGCAACAAGGAATGATTCCATTGTATCCTTTAGATTCTAGGTTCTAAAGCAGAGAAGTGTGCTGAGACATAATGGAAAGATTTTCCAGTAAAAATGAAGAGTGAAATTATGAAGTATTTTCACAGGGTGCAACAGAGCTTTGGCAGGTTAGAACAGTGGACTGAGACTAAGAAGATAAAGTATAATAAAGGCTAATGAGAAGTTCTGTATACAATGTCTCCTCCCGCCAAAAAAGAAAAAAAAAAAAAGATTAAACTGAGGAAGCTGAGGTCAAAGTGACTGCTTGTGAAAAAGCCCAAGGGGCTTCCCTGGTGGCTCAGAGGTTAAAGCGTCTGCCTCCAGTGTGGGAGAGCCGGGTTCAATCCCTGGGTCGGAAGAACCCCTGGAGAACGAAATGGTAACCCCCTCCAGTATTCTTGCCTGGAGAATCCCATGGACGGAGAAGCCTGGTAGACTACAGTCCACGGGGTTGCAAAGAGTTGGACACGACTGAGCAACTTCACTTTCAGTGGTAAAACCAGTGAATGCTGATGTTTTGACCAAAAGGCTAATGTAATCTGAGAGTATGTTATATCATTTCTAGGTTACAGTCCCACTATTACCTGTGCGGGTCAGATGAATTACATAATAAGGAGTTTGTGGGGGACTTATAGGGAGAATATTGATAAACTGAATGATAAAGAAAAATGACCTTGATAACCTACAGTTTCTATAAGAAATGGCTGAAGAAAACTAGCCAGTCAAATCTGAGTTGCAGTAGAAGGCAGATAGCC
>NW_011491730.1:6656-8289 GCF_000754665.1 Bison bison bison | reverse complement strand
TAGCCCTTTTGTAACTTAGGAAATGCTAACATGTAGAAGACAATAGATTTATTTCTTTATAGTTCCAAAGGCTCTCACTCTGATACTGCTGCTGCTACTGCTGCGAAGTCGCTTCAGTTGTGTCCGACTCTGTGTGACCCCATAGAAAAGATGGGAACATTTCTGGGTTCTATGACTTGATTCTTGCACTCTGCAGGGAGTTGTGTTAGATGACTGTGCAGATTCCTTCCGGTTATAACATTTAAGCTTCTGACAAGTATCCAGGTGATTGTTAATCCTCCCTTTACCTGAAGCTTACTATACAAAAATTCATTTGACTGGAAGAGAACAAGATTATACTAAGATAATTTGAGCTAAACTCATTCCCACCAGGTACAGGCATTTCTGCATTGAAAAGGTAACCATGGTGCTTCATCTTCATCTATTTGACTTTTCTCTATCTTTGTTGCTTTTTCTTCCCTAATTTTTAAATTATTTTTTGAGAATCCATTGTCCAAACTCAGCAAAACCTAAATTGCAACACAGTTATGCAGTGTTAATACCATCTACAGTGTTGTAGGCTGATCATGGGAACATAGAAATATGTATGAACTGTGAATTTCAAGAATTGATCCCCTCCTTTTTTCCTGTCTGGAAACTAGGGTTTAAGTCCTGCATGGAGGAACATTAACTTTTGAGTTGATTTATAAGATAATTGAAAAATAGAACTATAATCCTGATACTTGAGAAAGTAACTGCTGAAGCAAAAAGACCATTATTTTATAGTTTTCAAGGGAGTGGTGGAAGCAGCAGCAGTAGCAGCAGAGTCTTAGCTTAAGGTAGACATGGCAAGAGGTTTCTTTACAGAAGGGCATTAGGCCATCCTATAACCTTCATTAGCCCTGCCATCCTCAATCAAAAAATGCTAAGCTAAGTCACTTCAGTCGTGTCCGACTCTGTGCGACCCCATAGACGGCAGCCCACCAGGCGCCCCCGTCCCTGGGATTCTCCAGGCAAGAACACTGGAGTGGGTTGCCATTTCCTTCTCCAATGCATGAAAGTGAAAAGTGAAAGTGAAGTCATGTCTGACTCTTAGTGACCCCATGGATTGCAGCCCACCAAGCTCCTCCGTCCATGGGATTTTCCAGGCAAGAGTACTGGAGTGGGGTGCCATTGCCTTCTCTGACTTTACTAGAACAGTGCCTGCTGCAGAAGATATTTATAGTCTACCAGTATAAAAATAGTCCAACCTGACTAAGCATATGAAAAGATGTTCAATTTCATTAGTCATCAGGGAAATGCAAATTGAAATTATAGTGAGATACCACTACACACCCACCACAGTGGCTAAAATTAAATAGATTGACAACAGCAAAGCTTTATGAGTACTTGGAGAAACCAAAGCTCCTATACTTTGCTGGTAAGAGTATAAAATATTGCAACCACTTTGGAAAACTATCTTGCAGTTTCTCATGCTTAAACATACATCTACCTGTGACCCAGCATTGTGACTCCTAGGCTCTTTTCCTAGGAGAAATGAAAATATATGTCTACAGAAGGAACTTGTACGAAACGTTTATAACAGCTTAAAAAAAATACCCTCAAGATAGAAACAACTCAGATAACCCTCAACAGGAGAATGGATAAACAAATT
>NW_011491730.1:3358-6309 GCF_000754665.1 Bison bison bison | reverse complement strand
TGCTTCTATGAGTTCTACTATCTAATATTCCCCATGTATGTGTAATTTAGTATTTTTTTCTTTTGTGTCTCGTTTATTTCACTTAGCATAATGTCCTATAGATTGATCTATGTTGTCACAGATGACAGGATTTACCTTATTTTTTTTAAGGCTAATGGGGAAAAAAATATTCTCATCAATTAATAGATCAATGTTATGTACACAAGGTTGAATAAATGAAACCAGAGACAAAAGAGTATGTACTTATAATTCCATTTCAGTGAATTTCAAGAACAGACAAAACAATCAAAACAGTGGTTATCTAGGCTAGGGGTTGCCCTGAGGGATTGACTGGGAAGGAGTAACAAGGGAACTTTCTTCTGGGATATTAGAAATATTCCATATCTTGATTTGGGTGTTGGTTACAGTTGTCTAGCTTTTGCCAAAACTCATAAAATTTATACCCTTAGGATGTGCATTTCTCTATACATAAATTTTACTTCAATAAAAATAAAAGTTTAAAAATATGCCAGCAATTAGCATGTTAAAACTTTCATGTAAACCATAGCAAGAACCATGTGCTTAAAAGCATGATATGGAGATGCAGCTTCAAAAGAGATTCCCTCAGTAGATCTCCAACCAGATCACCGTACATATACTTCTTCCCCATGTGGAAATTCTAGAGTTACCACTGGGTTAACGCCTATGGAAAACAATAGCTGAGAAGAGGTTATAATCTTCACAGGTCATGGGATCCTGTATGGTCTGAACATTTGGCCACTGAAATGGGTACTCAAACTAAAATAGAATCTAAATAATAGACATCTCAGAAGGGAAGGTTTGAAGGGTAGGTAAAGATCGAAGCCTTCCATATTGCTTTTCATGGAAGGTCAACAAGGAAAGTGTATGATTTTAGAACTAAATGGGCCTGGGTTATTATAAAAAACTTCATGTGCTCAAGCCTTTTATCTATAAAATGGAGGTCATACTATCTCCCATAAAAACAGTTTAAATCAGAATTATAAATATTAGCTATTAATTACCTAGTTCTATGGGAAACATGTAGTTAAGTGGCTGTACATGAGTAAGTGGGGGCTGATTAGATATTTTTATAGACTAAACACAATATGAAGTTATTATAAAATGCAGAATATTTTTCCTGTTCTATACATTACATCCCCATAACTCATCTATTTTACAACTGGTAGGTTGTAGTTTTAAATTCCCTTCACTTATTTTATATTTCTCCTCCATTCCCCTCTGGTAACCATTAGTTTGATTTTGTATCTGTGAGTCTGTTTTTGATTTACTATGTGTTTTTTTTTCTTTTTTAGATTCCACATATAAGTAAAAACATACAGTATTTGTTTTTTTCTACCTGACATTTCACTAAGCACAATACCCTCCAGGTCCATTTATGTTTTTACAAATGGGAAAATTTCATTCTTTTTATGACTGAGTAATATTCTACTGCATGTATGTATACTACATCTTATTTATCCATTCACATGTCAATGGACATTTAGATTGCTTCCATGTCTTGGGTATTGCAAATGATGCTGCTGTGAACATAGGGGTGCATATATCTTTTTGAATTAGTGTTTTCATTTCTCTTGTATAAATACATTAAAGTGGAATTGCTTGATCATATTATAGTTCTAGTCTTAATATTTTGAGAAAACTCCATTGTTTTCCATAGCAGCTGCACCAAGTTAAATTCGCACCAACTGTATACAAGGGTTCCCTTTTCTCCATATCCTCACCAACATTGTTATTTGTAGACTTTTGGATAATAACTTTTATGACAGGTGTAAGGTGATATCTCATTGTGGTTTTAATTTGCATTTCCTTTATCATTAGTGATGTTGGACATCTGTTCATGTGCCTGTTGGCCATCTGTATATCTTCTTTGGAAAATGCATACTCAGGTTTTCTGCCCATTTTTAAAATCAGATTGGGTTTTTTTTATATTAATGTATGAATTCTTTTTATATTTTGAATTTTAACACTTTATCAGCCATATCATTTGAGGCTCTGACCCTTTTCAAGTTCTCTTTAAAGAGGGCTATTTTCCTTGTTAAGTCTGGCAAATTCCCTTGAAGTAACTTTCCCTCTAGGCCCAAAAATATGTTCTTTATAGTTATAGAGTAGTGTAAATTAGAGGAACTTCAAAATTGGACAGACTTCAATTCAAATCTTGGCTCTGCCCCTTAATAGCTATGTGATTCTCGGAAGATAAACTCACTGAGGTTCAGTTTTTTGACCTATACAGTGAAGAGAATAATAATAGTTTCCTCATAAGATTAAGCATACTATGTATGCATAAAGCATGGAGAGTAGTTTCTGACTCACAGTAGGTGCCCACTAGGCAGTACCTGTTATTATTAGGATCAAAGGTCTTAACCTGGTCCATCTGTAGGGTAGACCCACTCGATTATACTTTTCTTTTAAAATGTATCATCTGTCTTCCTATTTCAGTTTTATTCTTTGTTATGTGATGCCCAGTGTGAGTAAATTATTGCGTATACACTGAGTCTGTTCTATGCCTGAGCCCTTTTGCCTTGTTGAGACTTTTGAATTGCCTAGCTTATGTGCCACAGCTTATCTGCTTTTTCTTAAGTTAACATCCATGCTTTTTCTCTTGTTCAATCTGTACCTTCTTGAGCCTGTCCCCTAGATCTCAGGCTGTAAACTGTACCTCTTTATCATGGACCAAACATGACCTATTTGTAAATTTGTTCAGAGTCATGGCTTCTTTTGGCCTGTCTTGTCCTAGAATCACTCTTAATTCAACACCAACATTGGATTGCTAGTTACTTTTCCCTGTGTCTTAGATCCCAATTATGCCCTATTATATTGAAAAAGTTGGCTTAAAGCTCAACATTCAGAAAACTAAGATCATGGCATCCGATTCCATCACTTCATGGCAAATAGATGGGGGAACAGTGGAAACAGTGGCTGACTTTATTTTT
>NW_011491730.1:2408-2942 GCF_000754665.1 Bison bison bison | reverse complement strand
AGGGAGGCCTGGCGTGCTGTGATTCATGGGGTCACAAAGAGTCGGACACAACTGAGCGACTGAACTGAACTGAACTGACATTGGGAAGAAAAGGCCATGCTCATCCATTTGTTTTCTTTTCAGTGGCAAATATGTGTTCAGTCAACATCCATTTCCTTTTTACTAAAGAAAGCCAGTGCTACTGCTCTGTCCAAGATAGTAGTCATGGGTAAATGTGGCTTTTTAATTTAAATTAAAAGTAAATAAAAATAAAAATTCAATTGGTCAGTTGTACTAACTGTATTTTAATAACCCAATAGCCAGGTGAAGCTAGTAGCTATTGATGTTTCAAATATGGGGTTTAGATTAGTATATTATAAGATGTGTCTTTAATTATAGCATCTTGAAAATCTGTTGGGGAGAAAAGTGAAATATCAGATGAATTTTACCTCTGGCCTTAGAGTAAAAAAGGGACAATAATAACAAAGTTGAGTATGGACTTGAGACCCAGATAACCTAGTTTAAGAGCATGCTTCTAACATTTACTAGTGTGTG
>NW_011491730.1:1458-2305 GCF_000754665.1 Bison bison bison | reverse complement strand
ATCTTGGGTAATCTCTTAGTTTCTCTGTGCCTATTGCTCTATCAGTAAAGTTTTGGTAATAGTGTGTGTTCAATCTTTCAGTCATGTCTAATTCTTTGCGACCTCATGGATGGTAGCCCACCAGTCTCCTCTGTCCATGGAATTTTCCAAGCAAGAATACTGGAATAGATTGTCATTTCCTTCTCCAGTTTGTTTTTGTTCAGTCGCTCAGTCGTGTCCGACTCTTTGTGACCCCTTGGACTGTAGCATGCCAGGCTTCCCTGTCCTTCATCATCTCGCAGAGCTTGCTCGGAACTCATGTACATTGAGTCAGTGATGCTTGATTTGTGACACAAGATGTGGTCTATCCTGGAGAATGCTCACTGTGCACTTGAGAAGAAAGTATATTCTGCATTTGGATGGAATGTCTTGAAGATATCAATGAGATCCATCTTGTCTAATGTATCATTTAAGACTTGTGTTCCTTATTAATTTTCTGTTTTGATGATCTGTCCATTGGTGTAAGTGGGGTGCTAATGCCTCCTACTACTATTGTGTAACTATCAATTTCTCCTTTTAGGTCTGTTACTGTTTATCTTATGTATTGAGGTTCTTCTGTGTTGGGTGCATAGAATTGTTATAGCTTCCTCTTGGATTGCTCCCTTGATCATTATGTAGTGTCCTTCCTTATCTCTTGTAATATTCTTTATTTTAAGGTCTGTACCACACAATTGCACTCATCTCACACGCCAGTAAAGTAATGCTCAAAATTCTCCAAGCCAGGCTTCAGCAATATGTGAACCGTGAAATTTCAGATGTTCAAGCTGGTTTTAGAAAAGGCAGAGGAACCAGAGATCAAATTGCCAAC
>NW_011491730.1:0-1083 GCF_000754665.1 Bison bison bison | reverse complement strand
TTCTATGCACATCATCATCATGAGAAATGCTGGGCTGGAAGAAGCAAAAGCTGGAATCAAGATTGCCAGGAGAAATATCAATAACCTCAGATATGCAGATGACACCACCCTTATGGCAGAAAGTGAAGAGGAACTAAAAAGCCTCTTGATGGAAGTAAAAGTGGAGAGTGAAAAAGTTGGCTTAAAGCTCAACATTCAGAAAACGAAGATCATGGCATCCGGTCCCACACTTCATGGGAAATAGATGGGAAAACAGTGGAAACAGTGTCAGACTTTATTTTTTTTGGCTCCAATATCACTTCAGATGGTGACTGCAGCCATGAAATTAAAAGACGCTTACTCCTTGGAAGGAAAGTTATGACCAACCTAGATAGCATATTGAAAAGCAGAGACATTACTTTGCCAACAAAGGTCCATCTAGTCAAGGCTATGGTTTTTCCAGTGGTCATGTATGGATGTGAGACTTGGACTGTGAAGAAAGCTGATCGCCAAAGAATTGATGCTTTTGAACTGTGGTGTTGGGGAAGACTCTTGAGAGTCCCTTGGACTGCAAGGAGATCCAACCAGTCCATCCTAAAGGAGATCAGCCCTGGGTGTTCTTTGGAAGGAATGGTGCTAAAGCTGAAACTCCAGTACTTTGGCCATCTCATGCCAAGAGTTGACTCATTGGAAAAGACCCTGATGCTGGGAGGGATTGGGGGCAGGAGGAAAAGGCGACGATAGAGGATGAGGTGGCTGGATGCCATCACCGACTCGATGGATTTGAGTCTGAGTGAACTCCGGGAGTTGGTGAGCGACAGGGAGGCCTGGCGTGCTGCAATTCATGGGGTTGCAATGAGTCGGACACAACTGAGCGACTGAACTGACTGACTGATTATCTGATATGAGGATTGCTACTCCCACTTTCTTTTGCTTCCCATTTGCATGGAATATATTTTTCCATCCTCTAACTTTCAGTCTATACATGTCTTTTAGGTCTGAAGTGGGTTTCTTGTAGACAACATATATATGGGTCTTGTTTTTGTATCCACTCAGCCAGTCTGTGTCTTTTGTTTAGAGCATTTAATCCATTTACATTTAAAG
>NW_011491729.1:14321-15299 GCF_000754665.1 Bison bison bison | reverse complement strand
CAAAACCCATAGAAGTGTGATACTAATATTGAACCCCAATGTACACTAGAGTTCATTACAAACTAGAGTTGTAACAAATGTGTAACACTGTCAGAAGCTGTTAAGAGGGGAAGCTGGAGTGAGGAGTAGGCAAACAGTCATATTCTCTGTACTTTCCACTCATTTTTCTGTAAACCTAAAACTACTAAAAATGTATTAAATTTTTCATTTCTTAACTGTATAACCTTGAAAAGAGGTTGCACTGTACAAAATACAAACTGGAATCTTTTCACAACCTTAATTGAGCATCCAAAATGAGATGCTCCCCAGAAGCTGAGTGTTGAATGATACACGCTTTATGATGATGAACGGAAACACTTGTATAGAAGGTTACGAGAGTGAAGGTGAGAAGGTAAAATACGGGTGCTAGGTAAGAGACACCCATCTGAATAGGGTTAAGAGTGTGCCACCCAAACCTGCCTCTCTGTGATGTTTTCAGGTGAAGGCCAACACATGAAAAGCTCCAAAAACAGCACAAGCTTTCCTTCTACAAAGGAAATTTCATTTATAAGGGAAATTTTCATTTGTAAAACGTGTCTCTCCTTTAAAAGGAAGAGGAACTCTTATTTAACTTTGACTTCTAACACTATGTGGGTGTACAACTATGATGATCTCTATACATATATCTTGCAATGTGATTACCACAATAAGATTAGGTAATATTACCTTACATAGTTAGCTAAGATTTGCTGTTAGCGACTTTCAAGTGTACAAAAAATTCACTGTGCTTTACATTAAATCTACAGCACCTATTAATCCATCTCTTATCAGAAGAAATTTGCATTTTATGACCATTTTCACGTACTTTCCCTGTCCCTAGCAGATCCCACATATAAAGAAGTATATTATTTGTCTTTGACTTATTTCACATAGCATAACACCTTCAAGATTTATCCATGTTGCTGCAAGTAGTAGAATTCCTTCTTTTCTGTGACTGAA
>NW_011491729.1:9630-10151 GCF_000754665.1 Bison bison bison | reverse complement strand
ACAGTTAGAACTATACATAGAATACAGACTGGTTCCAAATCAGGAAAGGAGTACATCAAGGCTGTATATTGTCACCCTGCTTATTTAACTTACATGCAGAGTACATCATGTGAAATGCCAGGCTGGATGAAGTATAAGCTGGAGTCAAGATTGCCAGGACAAATATCAGTAACCTCAGATATGCAGATGATACCACCCTTATGGCAGAAAGCGAATAAGAACTAAAGAGCTTCTTGAGGAAAGTGAAAGAGGAAAGTGAAAAAAGTTGGCTTAAAACTCAACATTCAGAAAACTAAGGTTATGGCATCCAGTCACATCACGTCATGGCAAATAGATGGGGGAAACAATGGAAACAGTGACAGACTATTTTTTTGGGCTCCAAAATCACTGCAGATGGTGACTGCAGCAATTAAATTAAAAGACGCTTGTTCCTGGGAAGAAAAGCTAGGACCAACCTAGACGGCATATTAAAAAGCAGAGACATTACTTTGCCAACAAAGGTCCATCTAGTCAAAGCTATG
>NW_011491729.1:4714-5454 GCF_000754665.1 Bison bison bison | reverse complement strand
GAGTTTTTGTGTACATTTGCTTGTGCCAAAGAGTCTGGGTCCCATGCCCCACAGGATCCCGTGAAATCCTTCCTCTGCCTTAAGACACAGGGTATCCAGACCCACTCATGGTGGGATAAAACTGGCCCCAGAGCGTATGCTGAAGCTGAGTTGGGCGAAACCATCTGCAGCCAGCGAGGGGATCCAGGACTGTTTTCCTTGGCGTTCTATTTCAGAAATGGAACTGTGCTGCCAGGTGAACCCCTATGCCTCACCCCCACCACCCCACCGTGGAGGACCCAGGTCCTTTTCTTGGGGAGGACTGCTGTAATTTTTCACGAGGGGTCCATGTTCTGCATGTGCAGACGTTGGTCCTGGGCACAGGGGCACAAGGAGACCACCTGTGCCAGCTGACCCATCAGACCCTATAGGTTGGTCAGGGACCAGTCCTAAGGGAGGCTCTGCCCACATAACCTCACCTGACAACATTTCGGGCAATTCAGTAGTGTGAAAGAAGGGGCATGGGGTGGGATTCAGCACCCTTCGAGGAGGGGTGAAAGCGAGGGGGTATGTTTGGAAGAGGTAGTGTTCCTGCATGGAAATTTCCTTCCAGTTGGAAGCCATCCCCCCTCAGCCCTGTCCCTTACCACCAAAACCACCCCACCCCCTATCCCTCAGGCAGGTTAGAGCCAAGTAAAGGACAGGCATGAGCCACCCCAGAGCTTGCTCCAGAAGTGGCATTTTGGTTCAGCCGGTGACTA
>NW_011491729.1:0-472 GCF_000754665.1 Bison bison bison | reverse complement strand
AATGCTTATAATCCCACTGTAAACAATGTACAGTCCTTTACATGAAAATCCCTGACCCTTTTATTTCGATTGCCCTCTCTTCCCTAGTGGCTCAGTCGGTAAAGAATCTGCCTGCAATGCGGGAGACCCAGGTTCGATCTCTGGGTTGGGAAGATAACCTGGAGGAGGGCATGACAACCCACTGCAGTATTCTTGCCTGTAGAATCCCCTGGACAGAGGAGCCTAGCGGGCACAGTCCATGGGGTCGCAAAGAGTCGGACACGACTGAGCGACTAAGCACAGCACATTCTTCCACATGGTTCAGTGATACGTAAGAATGGAGCAACGATTTTTTTTTAAGGTTCAAAAACTCATGAAAGGAAATGTTACTTCTCTAAGGATGCATCCCGAGATGCCCAGTCCCCGTGGGCAGCACGTCAATCTCACTCGATGAAGGGGACTCCAGGGCGGCCACGTAAATGGGAAGGAAGGG
>NW_011491728.1:11715-12524 GCF_000754665.1 Bison bison bison | reverse complement strand
TCACTTCAGTCGTGTCTGACTCTGTGCAACCCCATAGACAGCAGCCCACCACGGCTCCCCGTCCCTGGGATTCTCCAGGCAAGAACATTGGAGTGGGTTGCCATTCCTTCTCCAATGCATGAAGTAAAAAGTGAAAGTGAAGTCGCTCAGTCATGTCCGACTCTTAGCGACCCCATGGACTGCAGCCTACCAGACTCCTCCGTCCATGGGATTTTTCAGGCAAGAGTACTGGAGTGGGGTGCCATTGCCTTCTCGCTGGTAGGGAATAAAACTGCATTTAAATATGTATGCAGAAACTGACTTTTTTACCAATGAGTTTGAAAGTGAAAGAAAGTATTAGTCACTCAGTCTTGTCTGACTTTTGGCGACCCCATGGAATGTAGCTCACCAGGCTCCTCTGTCCATGGAATTCTCAAGAGAAGAACAGTAGAGTGGGTTGCCATTTCCTACTCCAGGGGATCTTCCTGACCCAGGGATGGAGCCTGGGTCTTCTGCCTTGCAGGCAGATTCTTTACCCTCTGAGCCACCAGGGATGTCTAACTGCAAATTCCCTGAAGGAAGCTTCCCTAGAGATGATTTCATCTCTATTTAGAATCTGGAATTGATAAGGGTGTAAGACATGCTTTCGATCATTTGTAAATCAGTAAAATTTTAAAAATCATAGCTTTAAAGAGAACTAAATTTTTTCTATGCAATATAATCAGAATTCTTAGAAACTTTGATTTTTCTGATTTGAATACCTCTAAAGTCTCACAACTTAGCCTGTCAAATCAATCATGGCATTTCAAAAAAGAACGTATCTTTATAGA
>NW_011491728.1:10928-11615 GCF_000754665.1 Bison bison bison | reverse complement strand
TACCTGAGGTGCAACTGACATTTTCTTCCTTAAATCATGAAGTCCAATGTTGTTTGTCCAGATCCCATCAATCCGAATGCCACCTTCGGGTTCTGATAATCTAAGAAGGGCAGCGATGAGGGAACTTTTTCCGGCTCCTGTTCTTCCCACAATGCCACACTATAAAGAGACCAAGGGGGATTAAGAATAACCAGGATACAACAAACCTAGGAGAAACCCTGATTGTTGAAGATGAATTTTCAAAGTTCTATTACATATAAAGAGTAGTCTGTAGTTTCTCAAGCACGGTCTTAGCGACATTTTGGGTCAGATAATTCATTGTTGGGGGGTGAGGAGACTGTCATGTATATTGTAAGATGTTTAAAAGTACCCATGAACTCTACCCACTAGGTACCAGATTCAATCCCCAAATTGTGGCAATCAAAAATGGCAGATATTCACAAATGTCCCTGGTTGAGACCACCATCATCCCAAGCATATGGAATATAAACTAGAGCAATTTTTATGCCTTCTTAAGATTGTAGCTCAGCTGGTAAAGAATCTGCCCACAATGCCAGAAACCTGGGTTCGATCCCTGGTTTGGAAGATCCTCTGGAGAAGGGAAATGCTACCCACTTGAGTATTCTGGCCTGGAGAATTCCATGGACTGTATAGTCCATGGGGTCTCAAAGAGTTGGACACAACTGA
>NW_011491728.1:6629-8075 GCF_000754665.1 Bison bison bison | reverse complement strand
CTTCGTCTTTCCCACTTTACTCTCACGATTTCTTTCCTAGGCTCAGGGGCTGAACTGTCCACCTTACTTCCCTGAGTAAAGCACGGTGCCAAGCCCTGAAGACTACTCTTGCAGTGTTTCATGACTCAGTTCTTCATTTTAAGGTCCACAGTCAGCACCAGAGTGCCAGGTTGCATCACCTTTTAAAAAACAAGCTAAAACAAACTCTTTCCTTAAAAATAAACAGTGCAAATGAATTTGAAAAGTAAATACTAGCTAGCCTCAACACTCTGAAAAAAACATTTTCAAGATGACATTTTTACTTTCTGGTCTACTCTATGTGGTCTTGAAGGCACAAGTTCACATATATAAACAAAATGGGATTAATACGAACATACTGTTACATTTTTTCATTTAGTACTTCATAAGAACATTTATTTTAATAACTACAAAATATTACAATATATGTGATCATTTACCAAACCCTCTACTGCTGGATATTTAGGCAATCTCCAATAATTTACTATTATATATAACTCTGTTAAATATCCTTGAAGCTAAATCTTGTTTTTGCAAACAACCTTAATCATTTCCTTCAGATAAACTCTCAGACGTGGAACTGCTGAGAATCAAATATGAACATTTTCAGAGGAAGCCGTTAAGCTATTAACCTACCCTCCAGAAATACGATACCATTTTCTACTCCCACTCGATTCCCTGCACATTCACAAACCTGGATGTTCAGAGCTTTGTTTTAATTGACATACGTTTGATCCCAAAAAGTGGAATCACTTTCCCAAGACATTTTGTTGGAGGCACAACAGCTCCGGGCTCCCTGCCTCCCGCATCTGCCTACTCTGGTCCTCATGCTCTCACTTCTCGGATTAAACTCCCAACAGTCAGCTCTGTGCCCATCACTCCATCCCAGGATGTCTCTTCTACACAACCGTCCCAACTGATGCACATGTCCACAAGTCAGCTTCCTTGGGGTCACTCAGTACTTTTCAGGTTTGAGTATGAAAGTGTCTGCTGCACACCTGGTAGCTGATTTTCTGAAATGCTCTGCAGGTGCCTAGTTCTTCACTCACTGGATCAGGACATCATGTTTTTGCTTATGTTGACCCCAACTCCTAAAGAACTTTCACATGCATTTCTACTGAATGCATTTCCATCTGCTGGAACCCTAACCACACATCACTAAGTCTCTCTCACATGCCTGAATCCTTGGAAATGCTCCCCCTGTCCCCTCATGTGGGCTTGTCCCAATCCTAACAGATGTTATGTCATTAAAAAAAAAAAAAAAAAAAGACAGATATTATTTTTGTAAAAACCTCTATAAAAATTATGACCTCTTTCTAGCTTACAAAGTTAATATAGTCATTTTCTTGTTTCTTTGGATGAACTGTACATATTGACAGCGAATCTGTATTGGATTTGACTGTCTTTATTTGTATTACCTGTGGTGTC
>NW_011491728.1:5944-6529 GCF_000754665.1 Bison bison bison | reverse complement strand
AGGGTTTTACCAATTGCCCGTGGAGAGTATCACCAATATCACTAACCTTACATCCTTCAATCTAAAGATACTTGGAGGGCTTCCCTGGAGGCTCAGTGGTAAAGAATCCAGCTGCCAGTACAAGAGTCATGGGTGCAATCCCTGGTCTGGGAGAATCCCACATCCCACAAAGCAACTAAGCTCATGCACCACAACTATTAAGCCTGTGCTCTAGAACCTGGGAACCAAAACTACTGAGCCCACATGCCACATCTACTAAACCCTCACATCCTATAGACCATGCTCTATAATAAGAGAAGACACCACGATAAGAAGCCAATGCACCATAAGTAGAGCACTCTCCACTCACCACAACTAGAAGTCTTCACTCACTGCCTGAGCAAATGACTTTTAATTTCATGGCTGCTGGCACTGACCACTGTGATTCTGGAGCCCAGGAAAATAATGTCTGTCACTTTCCATTGTGTCCCCATCTATCTGCCTCGAAGTGACTGGACCAGATACTATGATCTTCATTTATTGAATGTTGAATTTTTAGCCAGCTTTTTCACTCTTCTCTTTCACTTTCATCAAAAGGCTCATTAG
>NW_011491728.1:0-1567 GCF_000754665.1 Bison bison bison | reverse complement strand
ACTTTTTCACTCTCCACTTTCACTTTCATCAAGAGGCTTTTTAGTTCCTCTTTCTGCCATAAGGGTGGTATCATCTGCATATCTGAGGTTATTGATATTTCTCCCAGCAATCTTGATTCCAGATTGTGCTTCTTCCAGCTCAGCGTTTCTCATGATGTACCCTGCATATAAGTTAAATAAGCAGGGTGACAATATACAGCCTTGCCATACTCCTTTTCCTATTGGAACCAGTCTGTTGTTCCATGTCCGGTTCTAACTGTTGCTTCCTGACCTGCATACAGATTTCTCAAGAGGCAGGTCAGGTGGTCTGGTATTCCCATCTCTTACAGAATTTTCCACAGTTTATTGTGATCCAGGCTGTCTCTAGTTGTGATGAGTGCGAGCTATGCCTTGTTGCAGTGCACGGGCTTCTCACTCCTTTTGTTACTGAGCACAAGCTTGAGTAGTTGTGGCATGCAGCCTCAGTAGTTGTTCCGCATGGACTTACTTGCTCTTCGGCAGGTGGAATCTTCTCAGACTAGGGATTGAACCAGTGTTCCCTGCACTGGCAGGTGAATTCTTCTCCACTGCAAAACGAGGGAAGTCTTGGTTCTTTATTTTCACTTGCTATTTCTTCTATGGATTAAAATCCTGCATAGTACCTACTACACTTTCCTATTGGCCGTAACTTCCAGGAATCCTGACAGCAGAAGGAATGAGGAAAACAGAATAAAGCCTCCCTTCTGCTAGGCTGGTTCACTCACATGTCCCCTCCCCACCCACAGCAGCCTCCCTTAATCAAATCCAACACCAAACGTGTCTCCTGGAGTGACGGGGGTGGGGACCATAAGCAGAAGAGGAATAGGTAGGATGTACACACGTGAAGTGAAATGGCTTCATAAACATGCTGCCCAGGTATCATCTCCCCACACAGAAATAAAGCTAATGGCAATACTGTGTCAAGTTGCTACAGTCATTAATTCAGTCTCCAAATTTAATTTGCCTGAAACACTTTAGAATATCAATAATCCTATGATTTTCAGGTATTAAGAAGGAAGAATAAAGAATCTGTTATGTTCCTAAGTTGTGTTACAGAGTTTCTTAGATAATTCATATTCTATGCCTTTGGGGAAAATTTAAGACAAGTGCAAGTTAACAGAATACATTTACAATGGAAAATCTGACAGACACATTGTCTGACAGTAAATAACCATTGCCTTGAGTGCTCTAGGGGACAGGATTATATCAAGAGCTGTGGTTAATGTTTTCCTGACACACCAGTTCACCTTATTTCTGACCTACACTGGAACTGGAAGTAATTAAGACCAGCTTTTGCCCTGTGACTAACTGAAGCTGCTTTCTGGGTAGCATTTGGGGATTAAGTTGAATATTTATTTTTTTTCATTTTTATGTTACAAGGGTATTATTCACTAAATTACAGCTACAGTCCACTAGATGGGTCTGTGGTGCTGAGAGTTTTAAAGAGCAGTTCTTTCCGTTATTCAGAGCTGTCTTGTGTATGTGTGTGTGTTGGTACTGGCTGCTTACACTGCTGCTACTCACCCTCGAAACCAGCAGTCCCTAAGCA
>NW_011491727.1:11950-12233 GCF_000754665.1 Bison bison bison | reverse complement strand
GGCAACCCACTCCAGTGTTCTTGCCTGGAGAATCCCAGGGACGGAGGAGCCTGGTGGGCTGCCATCTATGGGGTCGCACAGAGTCGGACACGACTGAAGCGCCTTAGCAGCGGCAGCAGATAAATGACAACAGTGGAGTCTATACCATATACAAAATTTAAATGCATTACAAAACTAGTTCATAGTCCAGAGGGAGGAAGAAAAAGAAATAAGATGATGTAAGTTTCTTATAGAATGTATTAAGCATAGTATCACTTGAAGTTAGACTATGATAAATCAAAAA
>NW_011491727.1:11067-11850 GCF_000754665.1 Bison bison bison | reverse complement strand
GAACACAAAGTGAAAATTTACAATAGTTGGCATCCAATTTCAAAATGAGATATGCACAATGTGAGAAATAAGGATTAGAAAAATTAATCAAACCAGCTCTAAATGATAAATATGGTAAAAATTAGCAGACTAGGATACTGAAAAAATTAGTATAACTATTTCATATGCTCAGAATATTAGAGGAAATATTGAACACATTCAATAGAGACATGTTGAATAGTCTTTAAAAGATCCAAAATGATTTTCTAGATATAAAACTGCAATGCTTGAATTGAAAATTCCTTAAGTAGACTTTGTGGAAGAAAAAGAGAATTTGGGAAATTGGCAATGGAAGATATAAAATTGAAACAGACAAAAAAAATTGGATAAAAGCTCAGGTCATCACTGAGTTCTCTGACAAGTTCAAATGGCCATATATAAGTGAATTCAAAGACCCCAAAGCCGAGGGTAAGAGGAGCAGTAAAATATTTGAAGAATAATGGCTGAAATGTTTCCAAATTTGATTAAAAAAAAAAAACAAAAAACACAAACTCACAGATCTAAAAAGTTCAGTAGCCTTCAGAATAATACAAGTGAGGAAAATTACACGATGGCACTCATCATGAAATCGCTTAAAACTATTATAAAGAGCAAATCATCAAATGGTAGTCAAAGAGAAAAAAGAAACATTGCATACCAAATAATAAAGATATAAATGGCATTAGATTTCTCAGTCAAAAATGTGCAAGCAAGAAGACAATGGAGTAATAACTTCAAGGCACTGAAAGAAAAATAAAAAGTATA
>NW_011491727.1:9849-10967 GCF_000754665.1 Bison bison bison | reverse complement strand
ATACCATAAGACTCCAACCACTAATATAATTCAATAGAGTTATAGTTAAAAGGCAGCAATGCATAAAAAATAATTATGACAAATATTATATTAATCTATAAGAAGGTAAAAATAGGATAAAGTGACCAATAAACAAGTGGAACAATTAGAAAACAAACATCAAGACTATAATTGAAATTTCAATCATATCAACATTCACACTAATTGTAAATGATACAAATATCCAAAATAAATCAGACCATCAGATTGAATGGGAAAAAAAAGCCATATGTTGCCTACTATGAATTAACAATAATAAATAAAATACAAAGAGGTTAAAAATAAAAACAGAAAACACTTAAAGGACTTTAAAAAGATATACTATGCAAACAGTAATAAAAGGGACCAATGTCTGTATTAATGTTATATGAAGTAGATTTTAGAGCAAAGAAAATTATCAAAAATAATCTATTCATAATAATAAGCTGTCAATTATTCAAGAGGACAAAGTTATAAACGTTCATGTGCCTATTAATACAGTCATAAAATATATGAGGCAAAAACTGATAAAATTGCAAGAATAAATAGAGAAGGTCAGAATTATAATTGGAGAATCTTATAACACTCTTTTAATAATTGATGTAACAAGTAGCAAAAAGTCAGTAAATATGTTGACTTGAAAAGTACTATCAACCAACTTAACAAACCCAAAAATATCAGAATAAAATTCTTTTCAAGTTCATACAGATCATATGCCAACAAAGACCATTTTTGGGGCCATAAAATAAGCTCAATACATTTTTAAAAGTTCAAATTATACTAGGTATATTTTTTTGTCTAAATGGATTTAAATTATAAATCAATATCTGTAAAATTCCCAAATATTTACAAAGTAAATAAAATACTTTTAAATAACCCATGAATCACAGAATAAATCAAAATGAAATTAGAAAGCATTTTGAGCTGAAATAAAATAAAAATAAAACATAAAAATTTGTGGGATGTCACTGAGGCAGTAGTTAGAGAAAAATTTATGGCACTAAATACTTGTATTCAGTTTAGTCGCTCAGTCATGTCTGACTCTTCGCAACCCCGTGGACCACAGTATGCCAGGCCTACCTGTTCATCATCAACTCCTT
>NW_011491727.1:6753-7323 GCF_000754665.1 Bison bison bison | reverse complement strand
ATTCTGTGAGGCCTACATTGTCCTAATATTCAAAACCAAATAACATTACTAGAAAACTGAAGCCAATATCTGTCATAAACAATGATGTAAGAATTCTAAATAAGATTTTAGCAAAATGAGCCCAACAATATGTAAAATGAATAATGAATATATGATGTATATATGCATGCATGTTCAATCATGTCTGACTCTTTGCAACCCTATGGACTGTAGCCTGCCAGTCCTCTCTGTCCATGAAAATTTCCAGGCAAGAATACTGGAGTGGGTTGCCATTTCCTACTGTATAAAGATAAGATGACTAAGAGTTCACTTCAGTAATGAAAAATGGGTTTAATGTACAAAATTTTAAAATATAATTAAACATTAAAAAATTTTAAAATATGACATCAGATCAATGTTGTTGTTGTTGTGTTCAGTTGCCAAGTCATGTCCAACTCTTAGTGACCGTATGGACTGCCTCATGACAGGCCTCCCTGTTCCTCACTATCTTCCAGAGTTTGCCCAAGTTCATGTCCATTGAATTGGTTATGCCATCCAACCATCTCATCCTGTGTCACCCTCTTCTCCTTC
>NW_011491727.1:6275-6653 GCF_000754665.1 Bison bison bison | reverse complement strand
AACACAAGAGATGACTATACACATGGACATCACCAGATGGTCAATAACAAAATCAGACTGATTATATTCTTTGCAGCTAAAGATGGAGAAACTCTACAAAGTCAGCATAAATAAGATTGGGAGCTGACTATGGCTCAGATCATGAACTCCTTATTGCAAAATTCAGACTTAAATTGAAGAAAGTAGGAAAAACCACTGGGCCACTCAGGTATGACCTAAATCAAATCCCTTATAATTATACAGTGGAAGTGACAAATAGATCAAGGGATTAGATCTGGTAGACAGAGTACCTGAAGAACTATGATGAAGGAGGCGGTGATCAAAACCATCCCAAAGGAAAAGAAATGCAAGAAGGCAAAATGGTTGTCTGAGAAGGCC
>NW_011491727.1:4504-6175 GCF_000754665.1 Bison bison bison | reverse complement strand
ATTTTTGCCAGCATCAGAGTCTTTTCCAGTGAGACAGCCATTCCCATGAGGTGGCCAAAGTATTGAAGCTTCAGTTTCAGTATCAGTCCTTCCAAAGAGTATTCAAGGTTGATTTCCTTTAAGATTGACTGGTTTGATCTCCTTGGCTTCCAAGGGAGTCTCAAGCACCACAGTTCTAAAACATCAATCCTTCAGTGCTCTGCCTTCTTTATTGCCCAGCTCTCATATCTGTACATGAGTACTGGAAAGACCATTGCCTTGATTATATAGACCTCTCTCGGCAAAGTGATGTCTTTGCTTTTTAAACCACTGTTTAGATTTGTCATAGCTTTCCTGCCAAGAAGCAATCGTCTTCTAATATCATGGCTGCAGTCACCATCTGCAGTTAATTTAGACCCCAAGAAGAGGAAATTTGTCACTGCTTCCACCTTTTCTCCTTCTATTTGCCATGAAGTGATGGGATTGGATGCCATATCTTAGTTTTTTTAATATTGAGTTTTAAGCCAGCTTTTTCACTCTCCCTTTTCACCTTCATCAACAGGCTCTTTAGTTTTTCTTCACTTCCTGCCATTACAGTGGTATCATCCAGATATCTGAGGTTGTTGATGTTTCTCCCACCTATATTCCAGCTTGTAACTCATCCAGCCTGGTATTTCGCATGATGTGCTCTGCATATAAGTTAAATAAGCAGGGTGACAATAAACAGCCTTGTTGTACTCCTTTCTCAATCCTGAACTAGTTACTTGTTCCACTCGGGGTTCTAACTGTTGTTTCCTGACCCACATACAGGTTCCTCAGGAGACAGGTAAGATAATCTGGTATTCCCATCTCCTTAAGAGTTTTCCACAGTTTGTCGTGAACCACACAGTCAAAGGCTTTAGTGTAGTCAATGAAACAGATGTAGATGTTTTTCTGGAATTCCCTTTCTTTCTCTATGATCCAGTGAATGTTGTCAATTTGATCTCTGGTCCCTCTGTCTTTTCTAAACCCAGCTTGAGCATCTGGAAGTGCTTTGTTTGAGTAATGCTGAAGCCTAGTTTGGAGGATTTTGAGCATAACCTTACTAGCATGGGAGAAGAGTGCAATTGCCCAGTGTTTTTGAAAATTCTTTAGTACTGCCCTTCTTGGGAATTGGGATGAGGACTTTTCCGGTCCTGTGGCCACTGCTGAGTTTTCCAAATTTGCTGACATATTGAGTGCCACATTTCAATAGCATCATCTTTTAGGATTTTAAATAGCTCAGCTGGAATTCCATCGCCCATTTGACTTCACACTGCAGAATGTCTGGCTCTGAGTAAGAGATTACACCATTTGGTTATCCAGGTCATTAAGATTTTTTTGTACAGTTCTTCTATGTATTTTTTACATCTCTCTTGATCTCTTCTTCTTCTGTTTGGTCTTTACCATTTCTGTCTTTTATTATGCCCATATATGGATGAAATATTCCTTTGATATTCCCAATTTTGTTCAATAGATCTCTAATTTTACCCTTTCTGTTGTTTTCCTCTATTTCTTTGCATTGTTCATTGAAGAAGGCCTGCTCATCTTTCCTTGCTATTCTCTGGAATTTTGCATTTAGTTGGGTGTACCTTTCCCTTTCTCCCTTGCTCTTCACTTCTCTTCTTTCCTCAGCTATTTATAATGCCTCCTCAGACAACCACTTTGCCTTCT
>NW_011491727.1:864-1434 GCF_000754665.1 Bison bison bison | reverse complement strand
GAAGCAACCTAGATGTCCATTGACAGATGAATGGATAAAGAAGCTGTGGTACATATAGACAATGGAATATTACTCAGGCATTAAAATGAAGGCATTAAGTCAGTTCTAATGAGGTGGATGAACCTATAGAGCCTATTATACAGTTAAGTAAGTCAGAAAGATAAAAAAATATCATTTATTAATGCATATACATGAAATCTAGAAAGATGGTACTGATGAACCTATTTGCAGGGCAGCAGTGGAGATGTGGACATAGAGAATACACTTGCAGATGCAGGGGAGGAAGGAGAGGATGGGACAAATGGAGATCATGAAATGTAGCATGGAAACATATATATTACCATATGTGAAATAGATAGCCAGTGGGAATTTTCTGTATGACTCAAGGAGCTCAGACTGGTGCTCTGTGACAATCTAGAGGAATGTGATAGAATGGGAGGTGGGAGGGAGGGCCAAGAGGGAGGGTTCATATGTATACCTATGGCTGATTCATGTTGGTGCATGGCAGAAAGCAACACAATATTGTAAAGCAATTATCCTTCAATTAAAAATAAATAAATTTTTAAAAAT
>NW_011491727.1:0-764 GCF_000754665.1 Bison bison bison | reverse complement strand
AAAGCCATGCACCTATGGGTAACTTATCTTTGACAAAGGAGGCAAGAATACACAATGGAGAAAAGATAGTCTCTTCAATAAGTGGTGTTAGGTAAACTGGACAGCTATGTGTAAAAGAATTAAATTAGAACACTTCCTTATACCATACACAAAGATAAACTGAAAATGGATTAAAGACCTAAATTTAAGACCAGAAACTATAAAACTCTTAGAGGAAAACATAGGCAGAATAATGTATGACATAAATCACAGCAAGATCCTCCATGACCCACCTCCTAGAGTAATGGAAGTAAAAACAAAATTAAGCAAATGGGACCTAATTAAACTCAAAAGCTTTTGCACAGCAAAGGAAACTATAAACAGGGTGAAAAGACAACCCTCAGAATGGGAGAAAATAATAGCAATTGAAACAAGTGACAAATGATTAATCTCCAAAATATATAAGCAGCTCATGCAACTCAATACCAGGAAAACAAACAATCCAATCAGCAAGTTGGCAGAAGACCACTCCAAAGAAGACATACAGATGGCTAATAAACACATGAAAGGATGCTCAACATCACTTATTATTAGAGGAATACAAATCAACTAGAATGAAATACTACCTCACACTGGTCAGAATGGCCACCATTAAAGATCTACAAACAATAAATGCTGCAGAGAGTGGGGAGAAAAGGGAACCCTTTTGCAGTGTTGGTGGAAATGTAAATTGATACAGTCACCGTGGAAGACAGTATGGAGATTACCTTAAAAAAAAAAAAAAA
>NW_011491726.1:11837-12377 GCF_000754665.1 Bison bison bison | reverse complement strand
TGACAGGAGTTGGTGATGGACAGGGAGGCCTGGAGTGCTGCGATTCATGGGGTCGCAGAGTCGGACACGACTGAGTGACTGAACTGAACTGAACTGAAGGGGTCTCTGCAGGAGAGAGAAGAAGAAACTGAAAAGGACAGGGGGAAAAGGGAATTAATTATAGTTCACAGTGTAGCTCCATCCCCATGATTACCAAATATACTATTCACAAAGATTTTGTGAAGAGCCCTGGTGGTGAATGTGCATGCGTGTGTGCATGCATGTGTATGAACTAAACACAAACTGAATTTCACATGAGGGTTGCAGCTATGAGGACAGAGGCCATGTGAGAGGAAGCAGGGGAGAGAGGAAGCTACAGGAGTCACAAGAAATATAAGCTGAAGTCTTGCCTTCCAATGGTAGTGGATTTTGCAGTTTGAATCTTACAGCCTCACAAGATTGTATGAGAATGAGAGATAATGTAAATAAACAGAGCACCTGAAACCAGGCCTGCCATACATGCTGCATTTTATAAGCAGTAACTATTATTAAGTGAAATAT
>NW_011491726.1:10375-11737 GCF_000754665.1 Bison bison bison | reverse complement strand
ACTCACTTCAATTTTCTTGCCTGGAGAATCCCCATGGACAGAGGAACCTGGAGGGCTACAGTCCATGGGGTTGCAAAGAGTCGACACGACTGAGTGACTAAGCACAACACAGCACAGACAGGATATGGGCTTTAGATTCAGACAGACCTGTTCACAGTCATAACTTTCTAGTTGGTTAGTCCTAGCCAAGTGATATTACCTCTCTGAGTCTCAGCTTCCTCATCTGTACCTACCTAAATTGGATTTTTTTATTATAAATAGTATTTTATTTTTATTTATTATTATTATTTTTTTTTTTTACTTTACAATATTGTATTGATTTTGCCATACATCTACATGCATCCACCACGGGTGTACACGTGTTCTCCATCCTGAACCCCCCTCTTTTTAATATTTATAATCACAACTTCCTACTGAAGAGGACGTATATTCTATTATTCTATTATATATTATTTTTATTGTCAAGTATAGTTGATTTATAATGTTGTGTTAATTAATGCTATACAGCAAAGTTTTTCAGTTATGCTTATATATATACACACACACACACACACATTCTTTTTTATATTCTTTTCCATTATGGTTTATCCCAGGAGATTGGATATAGATCCCTGGGCTATACAGTAAGACTTTGTTGTTTATTCATTCTAAATATGATAATTTGCACCTACCAACACCTACCAAGCTCCTAGTCCACCCCTCTCCCTCCCCTACTCCCCCTTGGCAACCACAAGTCTTCTCTCTATGTCTATGAGTCTGTTTCTGTTTTGTAGATAGTTTCATTTGTGCCATATTTTAGTTTCTGCATAAAAGTGATATTGTATGCTATTCATCTTTCCTTTCTGACTTATTTCACTTAGTATGATAATCTCTAGTTGCATCCATGTTACTGCAAATGGCATTATTTTGTTCTTTTTTATGGCTAAGTAATATTCTGTTGTGTATATATATACTACATCTTCTTTATCTGTTCATCTGTCAGTGAACATTGAGGTTGTTTCCATGTATTGGCTATTGTGAATAGTGCTTCTATGAACATTGGGATGTATGAATGTATTTGAATTACAGTTTTGCCCAGATATATGAAGAGAGCATATCTTTTAAAATGGAATGTTCTTTTATCTGCTGAGTATCTCGAAGGAATTGACTAAGAAAGTGTGAGAGGGGTGGAGCCAGTGTCAGTTAAAATAAAATGATAGGAATTTGAGGTCCCAAGGCTATGGTTTTTCCAGTGGTCACGTATGGATGTGAGAGTTGAACTGTGAAGAAAGCTGAGCACTGAAGAATTGATGCTTTTGAACTATGGTGTTGGAGAAGACTCTTGAGAGTCCTTTGGACTGCAAGGAGATCCAACCAGTCCAT
>NW_011491726.1:5688-7988 GCF_000754665.1 Bison bison bison | reverse complement strand
TACTGTCTGAGCCACCAGGGAAGCCCAAGAATACTGGAGTGGGTAGCCTATCCCTTCTCCAGGGGATCTTCTTGACCCAGGAATTGAACGAGGGAAAGTATATCTATTGCCTAGCAAATATCCACTCACCAGACTCAACACTAGGACTCTTGCAGGAAGGCAAATGAGAGGCTCATTTTAATGGAGTCCTTTCTATTGTTTTCTTTCAAGAATAAAACCCATGACTCAATACCTTGGTTCTCAACTTCCCAGTTCCTGCCCTCCACCCCTCAAACTTGTTTCAGTTTCAGTATCCTAAAACAATAACTTTTTGATGAAATAGTCCTTTATTTCAGAAGCCTCTATTACATTTAAACTCTTAAAATATTTTTTCCTACTAAATATTCTTCTCAGAGCAAAAGTGAATCAAAAGGTGCTAAGCAGGAAAAATGAAAACTCCATTTCCCTTCTGTGCTGTTGGAGGCCCCTAAAACATGAATTTTAGAAGTCTTGCCATAGAACTTCCATAGAGTTGATTCTAGATAAAGTTTTCATTAAATCAGACTGACAAATACTGAAACACAAAGCAGAAAATAGTGTTAAAAATTTTCAAATGTTGTATGCCAGAAAAATAATGCATAGATGTGTGAATGATGTGACTTTATGTAGTAGAGGTGAACATATAATCTACAAATACAGGCTCATGTAAAGTTAATTAGTATAAGTAAGATATACTTCTCCATGGCAATCTAGACTCAGGAACAGTCAAAGGCTTTAAGACAAGCTCAGTGATATTTGCCTCTGAGCCCCACAACTTTTGGTTAATAAACTACAACCTTCTCCTTTATCTTATGCCTCTCATTTCCCCTTATAACCCAAGGAGCTCTTTCTTGGCATGAACTGGCACTCTGTAGCTGTGCTTTGCTCTATAGGTCCACACCTCTGAGGTTCCACTTTCAAGGTTCTACTTTACCACTTTCAAAATTGGAAGTCAATCGTCACCCTTTATTGATTTCAGATTTCTTGGTGAAATATAAATTGTCTAGCATTCAGGAGACTACAACTTTTAAGCTTCTTCTGTCTACCCCCCAAACCCCAAGAGTACCTTTCAAATTTATCATCTTCTTTGAGGAACATCAGACAAGTTCACTTTGGACCATTTGTGGGAACATTTTAGTAACACCTCGTCATGCTGCCCTGGGAATATTCCTGTTACTCTCCCTGACTTGGAACTACAAAGAGGATGTTTTGACTTTTTGACTCCATGGTGAGTGATCTGACTTCTACAGTTACCATTCCATCCCCCTTCCAGAGGTTTTATTGAAAAGTCTTTTTGGTTGTTGTTCTTCAGTGCTTAAATCCCCTTCCCTATCTCTGCCAGGGGACCCCCTCGTAAACTCGAGTCCATTTAGTTGTTTCCTAATATCCTCAAGTTTCTAATATATATTTCAAATTAGGTCCACACGCAAGGATCTTGCAGTAGTCTCTTCAACCCAACCCATGACACTTTTACAGTCTCTCTGAAGCTTTCACATTCAGCCAATAACTCCCCTTTTAAATGATGCCCTTGGAAATGTTTATTTAACTTCAGTATCCACTCTGAACGCAGCACCTTGGCATTGATTAGGTACTCAGATACTTGCTGAATGAAATCAGTGATGAAATGATGGAAGGAAGGAATGATTGAAACAGATTTCCAAATCCCAAACAATATCAAATAGGCACTAGCAGTGAACCAAGACAAACGTTCACTTTGCGGTTCATCTTTCCCTATCTTTGTGGTTTTGTTTTTTAAAACCATGGTAGCTGCTGCTGCTGCTGCTAAGTCGCATCAGTTGTGTCCAACTCTGCGAGACCCTATAGACGGCAGCTCACTAGGCTCCCCCATCCCTGGGATTCTCCTGGCAATAACACTGGAGTGGGGTGCCATTGCCTTCTCCGAAAACCATGGTAGAGGGAGCCCTAAAAGATTCCTAGTTTAGAGGTATTCTGCACCTTGCCAAGGTAGCAGTAGCTGTTTCCAAGTTGACAGGTATTTTTTAACAAATTAAAACGTCTTTCTGAGTCAAATCATTAGCCACTCCATCAGTCTTGAATTTGGCCCCATAATCACCAAGCCCTAATTTCAAGATATCCACAGATTGAGACTCACATGCTCCACCCCTGGTTTACAGTGCTGAGCCTAAGGGGCCAAAATCTTACATTAAAAATATGGTAAAAGACAGTTATGGCAAAGTCAACTTCACTCTCTGTGCTGATCCCATACCCTGGTTCTCTTACCATCTCTTCATCAAAGCTATTGAGCTCAGACTGAAGAGAAA
>NW_011491726.1:5446-5588 GCF_000754665.1 Bison bison bison | reverse complement strand
AAAGAGATATTAATGGTCTTAACCTACTTTCCTGAGGACCAGGGAGATGTGGACTTCACTCTTTTCTATTTTGACTTCTCCCAAACATCACATACATTCTGACTGATGATGATGCATCCAGCCAATAGGTAACAAGTATTAT
>NW_011491726.1:4501-5346 GCF_000754665.1 Bison bison bison | reverse complement strand
AAAATCTATACGCAA
Organism: Bison bison bison; assembly: GCF_000754665.1. Classification (NCBI taxonomy): domain Eukaryota; kingdom Metazoa; phylum Chordata; class Mammalia; order Artiodactyla; family Bovidae; genus Bison; species Bison bison. The sequence goes on along the minus strand of NW_011491726.1, from coordinate 5,331 downwards.
CAGCATTATTACTATTTTCCCTTACTTAGAGGCTATATTTGGTTCATGTTTTAAAGCCAAGGAGGGAACGAAGTAAATTAAATGATTGCCATCAAGACTACTGCAAGCTTTTCTATCCTTAAAAGTCACCACCAATGATACGTATAATAACAGATTGCCTGTAAACACACAAAAGCCCTTCTCGGAAAAAAGTAAGCTTTTGGTTTCCATCATAGTGAAACCCAGGTCCTTTGATATGATGATTGATGACAAAAAGACAGGGAAGGGTGAGAAGACCTACCTCTGTGCACTCCACACCAGCACCCTGTAGACACATGAGCATGAACAGTGGCCTGACCCCTCTTAGCTTCCTGAGATCAAGTGACCTGGACTACAATTAGCTATTGATTAATGGAGCAGCCCTGGGCTGTGGCAGGAGCAAGTGGATGATGGAATCTTGTCCACTCTTAATTAATCTTTCATTTTACAAAATGATCCTCTGGGCTGGAAGTTTAAGGGAATGGTAGATTGGGCCAACAGTTTTTATACTTGTGAGTCTCAGTTCCTATGACTACTGAGAAGCTGCGCATCTGGACCTCTTCTGGTTCATATACAGGAACTTCTTCTGCAAGTTTCTATACACCTGCAGAAGAGTAGGGATTATCTGTAGGGAGATGGCTAGTTTAGAGACTGGTTTCTGGGTAATGCATGCTAAAATTGTGATAATCCATCTGAAGCAACACAGGGAGCATTAGACAAGGCAAACACTAATAAAAAAGTCCAGAAGGCCAGTGGTGACATGAAGGCTGAGAGTGGCAGGCAGCCCGTGGGGCCTGTTGGGGGTTTGCTCA
>NW_011491726.1:0-878 GCF_000754665.1 Bison bison bison | reverse complement strand
TCCTAGCCCTCTTCCACATGGCTCCCTCTCTGCTGACTGCACTCTGGACAGCTAGTGGCAGGAGGCTGGCTGGGGGGTGTGCAGCATGACCACATATCCAGTAAGTGTACATATTTGTCAAAACTCATTGAACTATATACTTGAACTGTATGCATTCTACTTTTTTAAAGTTCTTTTTGGAAAAGGAAGGAATGTTGCACAGATTACGTGGTAAGCATGTATGTCAATCTAAGTAAACATTTTATGTATAAAATATTAATCATGTTTAACTTATTGGCCTAAAAAGAGGACAAAAATAAAATATTGGACCAAACAGCCTGCTGTAGGCAGGAATGGGGGGTAGGGTTGCTTAGAGTTAAAAGGTACTATCATGCATGGCTTTTTGGGGAGGGAGAGTAAGGTATTCTTTGTAATTTTAGGCTGTGTTATGAAAGAAAATGTACTAATAACTACCTAAAGAATATTACTTGAGGGACTTCCCTAGTGTTCCAGTGGTTAAGACACCATGGTTCTACTGCAGGGGGCATGGGTTTGATCCCTGGTCAATGAGCTAAGATCCTATATATCATGTAGTGTGGCCAAAATATATATATATTACTTGATGCATAAATTCCAAACTGTTACAAAAAGAGTGGAATATGAAAAAGAATAAAATACAATAATTTTACCATAAAAATCATGAGATTTTTATCTGAGAGAAAGAATTAGAAGAATGGAAAAAGAAGTTTGAATAGAAATGAAGCAGTAATATGGTGGCCCAGATGGTAATCTAGTCTGCCTGCAATGCAGGAGACCCAGGTTTGATCCCTGGGTTGGGAAGATCCCCTGGAGAAGGGAATGGCTACCCACTCCAATATTCTTGCCCGGAGAATTCCACG
>NW_011491725.1:14127-14581 GCF_000754665.1 Bison bison bison | reverse complement strand
GTTTTAATTACTATAGTTTTGTAGTAAATTTTGAAACCAGGACGTATGGGTTCTGCAACTTTTATTTTTGCAGATTATGTAGGCTATTTGGTCCCCTTGAAATTCCATGTGAATTTGAGGATTGGCTTTTCCATTTCTGCTCAAAGGCTGTTGGAATTTTCATATGGATTTCACTGAATCTATAGATTGGTTTGGGTGGTATTAGTGTTAGTCACTCAGTCATGTCTGACTCTTTGCAACCCCACGGACTGTAGCCCGTCTGGCTCCTCTGTCCATGGGATTTTCCAGACCAGAATACTGGAGTGGGTTGCCATTTCCATCTCCAGGGAATCTTCCTGACCCAGGGATCGAACCCATGTCTCCTTTGTCTCCTGCATTGCAGGCAGATTCTTTACCTACTGAGCCATCAGGGAGAGCAAAAATCGTCCATTTATTTATGTCCTCTTTAATTTTT
>NW_011491725.1:8707-9799 GCF_000754665.1 Bison bison bison | reverse complement strand
ATGTTGTCTCATTTGTTTATTTTTGCTTTTCTTTCCCTTGCCTGAGAGGATATATACAAACAAAAATGTTGCTAAGACTGCTGCTGCTGCTGCTAAGTCACTTCAGTTGTGTCCAACTCCATGCAACCCCATAGATGGCAGCCCACCAGGCTCCTCCATCCCTGAGATTCTCCAGGCAAGAATACTGGAGTGGGCTGCCATTTCCTTCTCCAGTTGCTAAGACTAGGTATTTGTATTTTTTAATGTGGTAACTCTGGAAATCAGATTATTGGTTGTTGCCAGAATTTGTTACTGTTGATTGTTGAAAGCTGCAGTTATCTGTTCAGAGACTTTAAAACCTATTTTTGCAGAGACCATATCCCTTGTCATGTGTGGTGCTGAAATTTGTGTTCCTTTAGCTTATGTTTGGATAGATATTTCTTAGAATGCCAAGAATCAATAAAAGAGAGAGAGAGAAGAGGATTAAAGAAAAAAGATGAGAGTGAAGAAAAATCTCTCTGTTTCTGTATATATTTGTTGTTGTTCAGTTGTTCAGTCCTGTCTGATTCTTTGCGACCCCATGGTCTGCAGCACACCAGGAATCCCTGTCCTTCACCATCTCCCAGATTTTGCTCAAACTCATGTCCGTCGAGTCAGTGATGCCATCCAACAATTTTGTCCTCTGTTGTCCCTTTGTCCTCTTGCCCTCAAACTTTCCCAGCATCAGGGTCTTTTCTAATGAGTCGGCTTTTCACATCAGGTGGCCAAAGTATTGGACCTTCAGCTTCAGCATCAGTCCTTCCAATGAATATTCAGAATTGCTTTCCTTGAGGATTTACTGGTTTGATCTCTTTGCAGTCCAAGGGAGACTCAAGAGTCTTCTCCAACACCACAGTTCAAAAGCATCAATTCTTCAGGGCTCAGCCTTCTTTAGTCCAACTCTCACATCCATACATGACTATAGGAAAAACCATAGCTTTGACTATAAGGACATCCATGGTTTCCCCATCTATTTGCCACGAAGTGATGGAACTGGATGCCACAATCTTAGTTTTTTGAATGTTGAGTTTTAAGCCAGCTTTTTCACTCTCCTCTTTCATCAAGAGGCCCTTT
>NW_011491725.1:4359-5191 GCF_000754665.1 Bison bison bison | reverse complement strand
AAGGACTGGTGTTGAAGCTGAAGCTTCAATACTTTGTCCACCTGATGCGAAGAGCTGACTCATTTGAAATGACCCTGATTCTGGGGAAGATTGAGGGCAGGAGGAGAAGGAGACGACAGAGGATGAGCTGGTTGGATGGCATCACCGACTCAGTGGACATGGGTTTGGGTGAACTCCGGGAGTTGGTGATGGACAGGGAGGCCTGGCGTCCTGCGGTTCTTGGGGTCAAAAAGAGTCGGACACGACTGAGCGACTGAACTGAATTGTACTGAATATCTGTGTGTTGTGTATTGTGGCACTCTTTTACTACTTAGCCAGGCCATGTGTAACTCTGCCTTTGCTTTTACTTCCTGTTACACTGTGCCTGAAGATCAGCTAGAGTGAAAATTCAAGGTTTTTCTCATGTTGTCTTTCCTGAGCATGAGTCCTTCTCTGGGCGTAGGCCTGGTTTGTAAAATTTTCTAGTATACATGGGCACTTTTCAGTGTCCTAGTTTTCCCAAAGAAACTCTCTCTCCTACTTTTCCTCCCAGAGTTTTGGCACTCCATATTACCTCACCTGTAAGCTTTTGCCCCAGGCAGCTGTAGGTTGTTCATTCACTTTACAGTGTTTTCTCACAGTGTGTATGGTTCTTCTATCCAGAGTCTTTTCTAAGTTAGGTGAAACAAAGGCAAGGGCCCTGCATCAGTGTTTTAGGTAGCCCACATAGAGATTAGTACAGACAAATAGTTCTTTGTGAACAGTTTTTTTTTTTTTTCCCCCCCTCTGGAACCTGGAATAAGGGTTCCACAATGTGAATATGGCTGCCGTCTGAAAACTGCCACTAAGCTGG
>NW_011491725.1:0-746 GCF_000754665.1 Bison bison bison | reverse complement strand
TGACTGAAATAAATTGGTATCTATCGTTCTTACCCCGCCCCCAAAGTGTTTTTTAAACAGGAGGAATTAGCTGTAATAAAATTGCTATCTTGAAAATGAGCTATGCTACCTTGGATTAGTTTTCTTTGTTTTGTTCCCTCCTTACGTTTATATTTGATTAGATAATACATTCAGGTGGTTCAGATTTTAATAGTTATAAAAGAGTATACAGTTAAAGGGCACTCTTCATGCCCAGCTACATAGTTCTTCTTCCCAGAGCCTCCTGTGTTAACATTTCTTATTTTGACTTCTAGAGCTATTTCATACATAAAAAGACTGGGCACTCGCAAACATAGACACACTTTTTTCCCTTATTTTTACACACTTTTATGTTCTTTGCTTTAGATCATTTCATATTAGTACGTGAAGAGCTATGAGTTTATAGTATTGTTCGATGGTATGAATGCCATAATTTATTTAACCAGTCTCCTATTGAGAAATATGTAGATTGTTTTCTGACTTTCGCTATTGCATTTCTATAATGAATAACCTTGTAACAGGTCATTTCAGATATGTCCTATCTGTAGGATAAATTTCTAGAAATGGAACTGCTGGGTTGGATAGTATGTACCTTTGTCATTTTGACGGATATAGCCAATCATCCTCCATAGAGGTTGTACCAGTTTACACTTATATCAGCAATAGATATAAACGTGCTTGTTTCCCCAGCCCTCACCTTATCTTTTCATATATTTAAGACCCTTTGA
>NW_011491724.1:39048-40645 GCF_000754665.1 Bison bison bison | reverse complement strand
GAAGGAAAGAAAATTCAAACAGAAGGAAATCACTCAAGTTCTTATTATCATTTAATACTATTTGTACTATTTCTTCTGTCTCTGTGGATGAAAATAGATATAGAGCAGTAATACTCATATTGCAAGGCATTTATTACCCCATCTCTGTGAGAATGGAACTCTACTAGGGCCATTTGAAGCAAATTAACAAAAGAATATTTTCTTATTAATTCACAGACAACTGACAACAGACAACAGTGTTTTTTTAAATAAAATGTGTGTTTGTGCAAGTGCTGGAAACTTGAATCCCAGTGGTGTACAAAAATAAAGAAGAGCATTTTTATGTTAATGTTCAATGGGTTAAAAATTATGGGATAGCTTGACTGGAGCCTCAGAGTAAAAGCCCAGTTCAGATCATTCTCTGAACTGGGCATTCGCTATGTTGCTTCATTCTCTGACAAGCTGTCTCCTGGTGACAACAAAATGGCTGCTGGTAAGATACAGACTTACAAAACTGAATCCAAAAAAGATGGATGGGCCATGCTGCAAAACTCCAGGTGGCACCATTCATGTTTTAGTCAATATAAACAGAGCCCCTGAAAATGGGCAATGCACAGTTTATGCAACTATTTGATGTGTCTCTGAGGACAAACATACCTCTCCCTCTCTGGAAACCATGAAGTTCTGTTCTGATTGACTTACACTGGGATCTATGGCAATTTCTAAATTAATCAATGAAGTTACTGGATTAGACACACATTACAAATTTGGCAAAAGTGCAAAGTCAGAATTGAGGTGGGGGAGCAATTGATAACCAGAGGGAAATTATTGGAAGCAAAAACAGTAGACATACACATACTACAGTTAGCAAATTACTTAATTTCTTGTAAATACTTTTGCAAAATTTCAACTCTTTTCTGAAACCCTCAAATGTATCCTCAACCTTCTGTTTCATCAGATGACCTAGCTTTCAAGAGTATGGAAAAATTTGCAACCATCTGACATGATCCATTTTAACATCCCCCCACAGTCTCAAAGATATCCTTTCTTCTGTTCAGGTTTACTCTGTTTTGTGCCTTTGATCCTAACTGCTAACTCATCTCCTCTAGGACTTAAATCCATGCAGTCAATCATTCTCTCTTCACTGTATCATCAAGCTCTCTGGTTTCTGTGTTTTCTGTCCATCCTTATATAAAAGTGCTAAGGTATCTTGTAAGAAAAAAAAATACTTTTAATACACTTTGCAATCACTCTTAAATTCTACTGAAAACTTCTCAAAATTGTTATTTACAGCCACTCTTCCTTAGTTCTTCACTTTTCATTATCTCATTTTTCTTTAATCTTGCTTTTGTCTAAAACATTCCAGTCAAAACTACTCTTACTAATCCAGGAGATATCTTTTCAGTCTTTACCTTACTACATTTCTCTACTATATTCATCATCACTTATTGCTCATATATATATATTTAATCTCTCTACTCCCTTGCGGAGAAGGCAATGGCACCCCACTCCAGTACTCTCGCCTGGAAAATCCCATCGGACACGACTGAACGACTTCACTTTCACTTTTCACTTTCCTGCATTGGAGAAGGAAATGGCAACCCACTCCAGTGTTCTT
>NW_011491724.1:34464-36166 GCF_000754665.1 Bison bison bison | reverse complement strand
CTTGTTTTGACAAGAAAGACATGTTTTGGAACTTTCTTATGGTACTTGAATACATATCTTAAGCTACAAAACAAATAAATTTATTACATAAAAATTCTTTTTTGAGACTAGTAGCCATTACTTCATGTATTCAAGTGTTTTTTTTTTTTTTTTAATTGAGATGATGTTATGTTTGCAGGGTGGACAAATTAGCTATTGGGGTTTTGATCGTCCAACAAATGGACTTTTGCTTAGGCTACATTAACATAAAATGCATTTTTATAATTACTTAGAGGAATACTGAAATTGCTTTTGAATTTCCTACTTTGAATGTCATCTGTTTCAACAGAACATTGTCAGTGTTCTCTAAAGCAAGCAATTTTTCTTGTCATTTCAGAACTTTCATTCACTGTGTGTTAACACATCATACATCAACCTGAAGTACCAGCCTTTGGATAGCTTAGGTTGAGATCTGGACTCCTTGACTTTTAATTTTTTTTTTCCTCATATGCCTGTACCTCAGGTAAGAGCTTCTCATTTTAGTTTTGCCTATTCAGTGGTATTTACTAAAAAGAATGCTTCAAGTTACAGTTGAATCTCTCTGCAAAGAATTAAATCATTCCCTTTCTCTACAATATAGCTTGTAAAGACTGTTAGTGTGATTAACCTCTATTTTATCTGCAGCTTTTATCTAACACTGTGAATTACTTGGTTGAAAATATAGGCTCCATGATAGTGTATTTTTCTATAATTGCTGAAACCATAGAATCTATTGAGAACTAAGAATTAGGAAATTTATCTCAATAGATATATTTTGAATATTTCCTTTGTGTAAGGGATATTAAATTAGGTGTTTGAACAAATACACCTGCTTACATTAAAGACTTTAAAACCAAATTAGAGAACTTAAGACAAATTTATAAATGTACTTCAGAATATGACAAATTCCATGAATTAAACATGTAGTGCTTACTATTAATTCACAAATACAAAACAGATCACATATGGGATGTTCCAATTAAGAAGTGTTGCATAAAAATCTACCCCAAATAGTAGTGGCATAAAACAATAAATATTCAATTATGTTTATGATTACTGGTGAATCAGTATTCAGTCAGGGTAGAGTAGGGATGGCTTCTCTGTGTTGCATAATGATTCAGATGTCAGCTAGAGTGGCTTAATAATTGGAGGTTCCTCAGATGGCTAAGGAGAAGGCAATGGCACGTCACTCCAGTACTCTTGCCTGGAAAATCCCATGGATGGAGGAGCCTGGAAGGCTGCAGTCCTTGGGGTCGCTGAGGGTCGGACACGACTGAGTGACTTCACTTTCACTTTTCACTTTCATGCATTGGAGAAGGAAATGGCAACCCACTCCAGTGTTCTTGCCTGGAGAATCCCAGGGATGGCGGAGCCTGGTGGGCTGCCGTCTATGGGGTCGCACAGAGTTGGACACGACTGAAGCGACTTAGCAGCAGCAGCAGCAGATGGCTAGATGTGTCTGGATCCTGACTCTGGCTATTAGCTGGGTTTTTCTGTTCTTTCTGTCTTGTCAGCTGAGACTATACTGCCCTATAAGGCTTCTTCATTCACATTTCAGGTACCTGAAATGATATGGCTAGAATAGGAAAGACTAGCCAAACATCTCTCTCACTCTCTCCACTCAACCCACCCACATGGGTAATTTGGCTTCCTATAGCATGATAGTTTTAGGACAGTTTTAGGA
>NW_011491724.1:31597-33695 GCF_000754665.1 Bison bison bison | reverse complement strand
AGTATATTTAGTCAAAGTAGTCACAGATCTCAGACAAATTTAAGAGAAGGGCCCATAGAACACATCTCTCAATGGGAGGAGTGCCAACACATTTGTGATCCTGTTTACCAGCTACTGGGGATTATAAGAATTCTAAGAAAGGGATAGCATTTGAAATTGCTTTTTAGAGAATGGGTATAATTTTGACAGGTAAGATAATATGATAAGTATTTAAGGTAAAGAGATACACATGAGCATCCATGAAGATGGTAAAGAAAGTGAAGCTTACATCCAGAAACAGTAAAATAACAAATTTATGAAATCTATCTAATGCCACACAAATGATATACAAACAGCTGAAGGCTGTAAAATAAGAGTTAATATAACTGGCCCCAAGGGTTTACGTTTCCCTTTAGAACACATTATTTGACTTATTTCTCTTGGTCAATTGGTAATATTTGATTTGTCTACTTATGTGAAATGTTTTCCAGATATCTTCTTTTAATTAGATATTTGTAAGTCACACTACATGCAAGAAGTCATATAACTAGTACTTGTTGAATTTTGAACTATTCTAGTATTTGTTTGGCCTTTGAATTATATTTCTATTCTATGGACACTCTCAAATACTTAAACATTTGTTATTAATCCTTTTCAAATTTCCTACATTTTCTACAATGTTCTCAAATAAAAATGACAGTGTACATGACTTATGATTTCCATTTCCTTTCATAAATTATAAGTTCCAGTAGTTAAGATCACTACTGGAGGTAAGTAAACTCCTAAATGCTAGAGAAATGGGTTTTATTTCTCTAATACATCTGGCCATAATTGTGTCTCTATGTAACTTTAGTCACTGACCATTTTGATCCCTAGTTTTCTGAATTGTTAGGTGATGTAAATAATATATTTGCACATGCCTCTGACTCCTTCAACAGGGTTAAAACACACACACACACACACACAACTTTTATCCACTAGGTGGAGTCCAATTGCCTTTCCATGGTAGGTAAATGATCCATGATTTCTCTAGATTTTATATATCTAGATCATGCTTAGCCTCTACTCATTCAGCTATGAAGTGTTTAACTGCAAATCAATATCTGCAACTAACATGGGAACACAATTATCAAGAGCTTTTAAATAAATATTTTATGATATAGATGAAAGACATTGAAAATTATATATTATTAGTATAAGTTGATGGCATCACTGACTCGATGGACTTGAGTCTGAGTGAACTCTGGGAGTTTGTGATGGACAGGGAGGCCTGGCATGCTGCAATTCACGAGGTCGCAAAGAGTCGGACATGACTGAGTGACTGAACTGAACTGAACTGAATATAAGTTGAAATTGAAAAAGCTTGAGGGAGCACTGAAAACATAGCAGTATTCTTATATTTGGATATATATGGTTCTGATGATTATTTTTAGAAGCTTTAAATACATATGGGTGGGAGAGTAGGGGTGTGAGTGACTAATGTATTTGCTTCTTTTTTTTACCATCTTGGACACCAACTTCATTGCATGAAAAAACATATTCCCAAAGTCATAATGTTTTCAAAATAAAATGTCCATGAATGAAAAATTTTACTCTTTCCTGAGAAACCACATTACAGATTATTTTGCACTGATATGACATGAAGATCCAATACTGAATAAATGGTTATTATATTATAATGATATTTTATAGAGTCAGAAAATAGGTGCTTATTTTCAAGATCTTAGCAATGATGATCCATGAAAAGTTTTGTTTCAACACATGTGGGTAGGGCTTACGTTTACTGTTAGCTATAGAACACAAGAAGGAACAATTTCTCTTTTTCAGTCCTGAACTAGATATTACACCAAGACTATATTCAGTAACTCATGGGTCTATCTACCCTAAGAACTGATAGAAAGCACTGGACTTCTAGTCATCATTTGTGTAGTCTCCAAGGCCTATATAAATCATCTTCTTGGGGGTCTTAATTCAACACTCAGAAGTTTACATGTTCTTAGTGAAACCAGTGATTCAGACACTATAAACTACCTGGCTGCTTCTCACTTATTTTCATATCCATTCCAGGTAGATAGAAGATTGTTATCAAGTAGCCATGAGGGGAATTGGGAAGAGTGTG
>NW_011491724.1:30510-31180 GCF_000754665.1 Bison bison bison | reverse complement strand
TGTTTTTTTTTTTTTTTTTTTTTTTTTGCTCCTCTTCTACACTAGTTCAATCTCTTTGCCAGTGACAATATTTTTTTCCTTCAAAAAGAATATACTTTTTCACCTATTAAATGGTACTGTACTTAAAAAAGATGAAGAAGAAGGATGTAGCAATTTAAATTGGTATTACCTGGAATAGATAACATGGCTTTCAAATGTATTTGAAAGACATTAAGAAAGTACACCAGGCAATTGTAGGTTCATGTTCTACCCTGGGATGATGGGGTCTCCTGATAGGTATACTGTCAACACAAATTGTCTGTATCCAGTGGAATTTAATCTCCCTAGCAGTTTGTTTGCCAGGGTTATCTCTAGCTATAACAATTTTCCTCTTAAAAATGATTTTCTAGCAATTTTATGCTGAATTCATAAAATGGCCATGTTATTTCTGATTGCATATAGTCATTATAAAGTCTCTTATGAAACATCTTAGGAGGAAATAACTTATGAAATCATCAATAATGATACGATCTCCTCCTAAATTCAGGATGGGATTACCTCTTGGTCAACAGGTAAGATGGGAGAAATATCAGTAACCTCAGATACGCAGATGACACCATCCTTATGGTAGAAAGTGAAGAACTAAAGAGCCTCTTGATAGAAACTGAAAGAGGAGAGTAGAAAAAGTTAG
>NW_011491724.1:29407-30365 GCF_000754665.1 Bison bison bison | reverse complement strand
AAGACTCTTGAGAGTCCCTTGGACTGCAGGAAGATCCAACCAGTCCATCCTAAAGGAGATCAGTCCTGGGTGTTCATTGTAAGGACTGATACTGAAGGTGAAACTCCAATACTTTGATCACCTGATGCTAAGAACTGACTCATTTGAAAAGACCCTGATGCTGGGAATGACTGAAGGCAGGAGAAGGGGACAATGGACATGAGTTTGAGTAACCTCCAGGAGTTGGTGATGGACAGGGAAGACTGTCATACGGCAGTCCATGGGTTCACAAAGAGTCAGACATGACTGTGCAATTGAACTGAACTGAAACAATAGAAAGATATTGGTGGACTGAGGGGAACAAAGCAACTAACCAGCTTTAGAGAAAATTGCATTACCGTTCTCCTGCATAGAAATATCATTCCTATAAGCTTAATTCAGAGGGGGGAAGTAAACTATACTTGGATCTACATTTGAAAGAATGCAAACTTCAGCTGGTGTGCTTGTAAGACATTAGCTCATCAGTTTATTGTTTTAAAATAGTGTTAAATCTTCATGTATTTATCTTGAATACTTTACTACATCACAAGATTTCAATACAGGATTATATCTGATGTCTCATATTCAAATATCAATTTTATCCAGAATATATAAAAATGCCTACAAATAATTATAAAAAGACATACAGTGCAATGCAAAATAGGCAAAAGACTTGAACAGTTCACAGAATATATAAATACCCAATAAACATGAGCAATTGCTTAATATCATTATTTACTGTAAAAAGCAGAAATCAATATTATAAAAAGATGCCATCAATATGCACCAGAATAACTAAAATTTAAAAAAATACTAAATTGGTGAGGATATGACAAAATAGGAATTCTAACAGACTGGTTGCTGGTAGGTATATAAACTGCTACAATCTTGGAAGGCTGTTTGGCAGTCTGCACTAAAACACAATAATGTAATTCCTTGT
>NW_011491724.1:28771-29307 GCF_000754665.1 Bison bison bison | reverse complement strand
CCTTGTTTACTTTTTTAATCTAAGAGCAATGAAAATACCAATTCACAAAAGATTTGTGTATCAGACTGGTTCACAATAGCTCATACCTGGGAAAGAAACAGTATTTATCAACAGAATGTATAGACAAATTTTCAAATCAAAAACAAATACTGACAAAAATACAGCAACATAAATTAATTCCAAAAATATTATGTTAAGCTAAAGCAGCAAACTACAAATCATAGTATGTAATTCCATTTATCTGAAAGTCAAGGAAAAGCAAAAACTAAACCAATAAAAATCAGAAGGTAGTTGTCTTGTGGAGATGGTGAAGATGGACTGGATGGAAAATGAAAGAATATTTAGGGTGATAGAAATGTTACATATCTTGTTTTTGTTGTTGGATACATGAGTATACATATTCATAAAAATTCAGACTTGAACAACTGAGATGTATTAATTTTATTGTAGCCAGATATTTAACATTAAAAATAAATTTTATATATATATATATTTAAAATAAAATAAGAGGGGGAAATGGGGACTTATTAGTCAGA
>NW_011491724.1:25169-28671 GCF_000754665.1 Bison bison bison | reverse complement strand
TCCACTGGGCTCTTCTGTCCATGGAATTTTTCAGGCAAGAATACTGGAGTGGGTTGCCATTCCCTCCTCCAGAGGATCTTCCTGACCCAGGGATCGAACCCATGTCTCTTATGCCTCTTGCATTTTCAGGTGGGTGCTTTACCACTAGTGCCACATAGGAAGCCCGACACAACACAGTACCTACATTTAATATTGTGTTATATGCTTGAAATTTTTCTAAGAGGGTAGATCTTGTGTTAAGTTTTATAACAAAAAGCAATAATAATAATAATAAATAAGAGGTCAGGGGGAAACTTTTTGAGGTAACTTTTCGAGGCTATGCCACAAGTTTATGGCATAGCCTGTAGTGAGGGTTTCATGAGTATATACTTATCTTCAAACTCACTAAATTGATACATTATTTATATAAAAATTTTTGCATGTCAAAAAAATGGAAAAAATCTATTTCTTCTGTCTATTCCAATATCAATTTTCTTTGGTCTTTAACATAGCACAACAAATTAATTAAGAAACATACTTTTATTTCTTCTATCCAGCACTTTATTGTTGGCAAAATTTTTTTAAAGAGAATCCTATCCTTCTAAGAAACTTTATTTCATTTACTGTAAAAGTAATATATCCTCAGGGAAAAAATTTGAATGCTAGAGGAAAGTGTATAAAGAAAAAAGATCAACATTATCTTTCAAGTGCTAAATAAATATTTGGAATAAAAAATGAAAATAAATACAATATAATAAAATGACCATCTTAACCCAGAGTAAATATATATTCTAATATTTATGTGATCAAGATTTATTTATATATATATATACACACACAATCAATCAAGAATGATCACCCAAATATTACAATAGATAAATTTATTTTCATTTTCCTTCTTAAACCTGTCATTATAACACATAACATTTTAATAGCTTTATTAAAATATAATTTGATGTACTTCACCTCAGATTTAGAACATCTAAAATATTTTCAATTGCCCCAAAAAAGCCCCACACCACATAGCCATCACCTAACAATACTTTCATTCCTCCTAGCTCAAGGCAACCACTAGTCTTTCTCTCTCAGTAGATTTGCTTATTCTGGACATTTCATATATATAGTATCATACAATACATGACCTACTGTTTAAAATTTCTTTCATTTAGTATATGTGTATTCAGTCACGTCGAACTCTTTGCAGACCTGTGGACTGTAGCCCAATAGGCTCCTCGGTCCATGGAATTTTCCAGGAAAGAATACTGGAGTGGGTTGCCATATCCTTCTCCAGGGGATCTTCCCAACCCTGGGATGGAACCCGTATCTCTTACATATCCTTCATTGGCAGGCAAGTTCTTTACCCTAGCACCACTTGGGAAGCCCCAACATATATATCACTTAGTTCATTTTTATGGTCATGTAAAATTCCATTGTATGGATATACCACAATTCTTTTTTCATCACTTTATGGATATTTAAACTATTTACACATTTTTGCTATTGTGAATACTGCCAGTATGAACACTTATGTACAAATATTTATTTGAACAACTCTTCAAATCTTTAGGAGTGGAATTGCTAGGTCATAAGGTAACTTGATGTGTAACATTTTGAGGAACTGCCAGACTGTTTTCAAAGTGACTTCAACATTTTTAATCCGAAATGTCAATGTATGTGGGTTCTAATTTCTCCACATTCTTACTAACATTTGCTACCATCTGTGTTTTTAAAATTAAAACCATACTACTTGGTATGATTTGGTATCTTCTTGTGGTTTAGATTTGCATTTCTTTCATGGCTAATCATGCTGAGTAAATTTTCATGTGCTTAATCTTTGGTTGTCTATCTTCTTTGGAGAGCTATTAATTCATACCATTTGACCACTTTAGTCTTTTTATTATAGAGTTTAACTTGAGTTGGAGTGAGGGTGATCAGGGCCCCAGTATCCTCAACCTTTTGTGACTGGAATAGAGTCTCTATACTTAGGTTATGGTCTGGATGGAGGAATTGGGTTTTACCCTCTTGGCTACATTCACCAGAAATTTTATCTATTCACCTTGGAGGGACTTAGAATGCCTGGAAGCCTACCCCTCCTGATAAGACATGTTAATTTCCTAGGGCTGCCATAACAATATACCACAAACTGAGTGGCTTAAAATCACAGAAAGTTATTCTCTCACAGTTATGGTGGCCAAAAGTAATACAACCAAAATAATGGTAGGGCCATTCTCCCTCCAAAGTCCCTAAGGAAGATTCCTATCTTGCCTTTTCCTTGTTGCTGATGGTTTCCAGAAATTTTTGGCCTTCATTGGCTTGTAACTGTGCTACCCAAATTGGTGCTTTTTACACCACAGGGCCTTCTTCCTTGTCCTCTTTATATCTGTATAACAAATCCTCCTCTCATAAGGACACAAGTGATGAATTAGCATGCACCCTATTCCAGGTGGACCTTACATTAATTTAATTACACCTGCAAAGACTAAGTCCAAACAAGGTAACTTTTAGAGGTAGCAGGGACTAAGGACTTGAATATATCATTTTTAAGGGACGCAATCCAACCAATAGCCCTTAATGAGGAGGTTAGGGTATAGTGAGAACTGTCTTCTTACCCAAACACACCCAGAGGGAATTTCTCTCAGTTGACCTAGGGATAGGGAACTGGCCATGACGCTAATGTGATAAATTCTCAGTATTCTTACTGAGTTTTAGTAAATTTTCTTGAACTTTTTTAAATTTTTCATTTATTGTATGGCATTTGAACAATTCCCAGATATGTTAAATTTTTTGAGTATTTTTTACTAGTTTTGCTTGCTTCCCTAAGGATCAGGTTATGGAACTCCTTGTACTATCATTCTAGAAGGAGAATTTCCCAATAAACAGCATTTTAAACCATTTTCTGTGTGAAAGGAACTATCAATTTTATTAGTTATAATAATTGAGACTTCACCACTATCCTATGAATTAAATTTAATTATTAACTCAATTTTATACACAAGTAAATATTCATATTACAAACTAAATTTCTAAAGGTCCTATAGATGTAGGTCCTAGATCATCCCCAAGAAAATAAATGCATAAAAATAAAACGGCTGTATGAAGAGGCCTTACAAATAGCTGTGAAAAGAAGAGAAGCCAAAAGCAAAGGAGAAAAGGAAAGATATACCCATTTGAATGGAGAGTTTCAAAAATAACAAGGAGAGATAAGAAAGCCTTCCTTAGCAATCAGTGCAAAGAAATAGAGGAAAACAATAGAATGGGAAAGACTACAGATCTCTTCAAGAAAATTAGAGATACCAAGGGAATATTTCATGAAATGATGGGCTCAATAAAGGATAGAAATGGTATGGACCTAACAGAAGCTGAAGATATTAAGAAGAGGTGGCAAGAATACATAGAAGAACTGTACAAAAGATCTTCATGACCCAGAAAATCACGAGGGTGTGATCAGTCACCTAGAGCCAGACATCCTGGAATGTGAAGTCAAGTGGGCCTTAGAAAGCATCACTACAAACAAAGCTAGTGG
>NW_011491724.1:24631-25069 GCF_000754665.1 Bison bison bison | reverse complement strand
TAAGCTAGTTTTAGAAAAGGCAGAGGAACCAGAGATTAAATTGCCAACATCCGCTGGATTATCAAAAAAGCAACAGAGTTCCAGAAAAACGTCTATTTCTGCTTTATTGACTATGCCAAAGCCTTTGTGTGACAATAAACTGGAAAATTCTGAAAGAGATGGGAATACCAGACCACCTGACCTGCCTCTTGAGAAACTTGTATGCAGGTCAGGAAGCAACAGTTAGAACTGGACATGAAAGAATTCTAGCAATCAGAATCCAACAACACATTAAAAAGATCGTACACCATGACCAAGTGGGCTTTATCCCAGGGATGCAAGGATTCTTCAATATCCGCAAATCAATCAATG
Organism: Bison bison bison; assembly: GCF_000754665.1. Lineage (NCBI taxonomy): Eukaryota > Metazoa > Chordata > Mammalia > Artiodactyla > Bovidae > Bison > Bison bison. The sequence goes on along the minus strand of NW_011491724.1, from coordinate 24,718 downwards.
TAATACACCACATTAACAAATTGAAAAATAAAAACCATATGATTATCTCAATAGATGCAGAGAAAGCCTTTGACAAAATTCAACATC
>NW_011491724.1:21748-22855 GCF_000754665.1 Bison bison bison | reverse complement strand
GGTTTATAATAGCCAAGACATGGAAGCAACCTAGATGTCCATCAGCAGATGAATGGATAAGAAAGCTGTGGTACATATACACAATGGAGTATTACTCAGCCATTAAAAAGAATACATTTGAATCAGTTCTAATGAGGTGGATGAAACTGGAGCCTATTATACAGAGTGAAGTAAGCCAGAAGGAAAAACATAAATACAGTATACTAACGCATATATATGGAATTTAGAAAGATGGTAACAATAACCCGGTGTACGAGACAGCAAAAGAGACACTGATGTATAGAACAGTCTTATGGACTCTGTGGGAGAGGGAGAGGGTGGGAAGATTTGGGAGAATGGCAATGAAACATGTAAAATATCATGTAGGAAACGAGTTGCCAGTCCAGGTTCGATGCACGATGCTGGATGCTTGGGGCTGGTGCACTGGGACGGCCCAGAGGGATGGTATGGGGAGGGAGGAGGGTTCGGGATGGCGAACACATGTATACCTGTGGCGGATTCATTTTGATATTTGGCAAAACTAATACAATTATGTAAAGTTTAAAAACAAAATAAAATTAGAAAAAAAAAAATAGACTGGTTCCAAGTTGGAAAAAGAGTACATCAAGGCTGTATATTGTCACCCTGCTTATTTAACTTTTATGGAGGGTACATAATGAGAAATGCTGGGCTGGAGGAAGCACAAGCTGGAATCAAGATTACTGGATAACCTCAGATATGCAGATGACATCACTCTTATGTCAGAAAGTGAAGAAGAACTACAGAGTGTCTTGATGGAAGTGAAAGAAGAGAGTTAAAAATTTGGCTAAAAGTTCAACATTCAGAAAATGAAGATCATGGAATCTGGTCCCATCACTTCATGGCAAATAGATTGGGAAACAGTGGACACAGTGTCAGACTTTATTTTTCTGGGCTCCAAAATCACTGTAGATGGTGATTGTAGCCATGAAGTTAAAAGACGCTTGCTCCTTGGAAGGAAAGTTTTGACCAACCTAGACAGCATATTGAAAAACAGAGATATTGCTTTGCCAACAAAGGTCCGTCTAGTCAAGGCTATGGTTTTTCCAGCGGTCATGTATGGATGTGAGAGTTGAACCATAAAGAAGG
>NW_011491724.1:21187-21648 GCF_000754665.1 Bison bison bison | reverse complement strand
AAACTATATCTTAAACCCTTACATAGTGTTGAAGCTAAATAACTCCTTTGATTTTATATAGATAAACTTGTAATCTTTAACTTCTATAGATTTTTATATGTAGTAACAGGAGCTAATAAGCTATCGCTATTTTCATTATTTCAAAAATCATAATAAAAATCATAGACTTTCACATATTATGACAGCACAGGCCAATAATATCCTAGTAAAGTGGTTCTCAGAAAAATCTTTGATTTATTTCTGTCCTTTTTGTGATACAAATTCTCCTATGATGGTCAAATTCAAGCCCCCAATGCAGCATTACTAAAGGAAGTTGGGAAGAGATGTGCACCACTGGCAGTCTAACTGAATTTCAAGTTTCTTTGCTTTAGAAGCATAGTAACATCCCTCAACAGCATTATTTACCTAAAGCTAATATGACTCTCTGATAGGAACTTACAGGTGATTAATATAAATACAGA
>NW_011491724.1:18353-21087 GCF_000754665.1 Bison bison bison | reverse complement strand
ATCTACAATTAAAGATGTAAAGAAGAAACTACAAACAAGAAAGGTAGCATGCGTAGAGTGGTGGTATACGCAAATATTCCTGGGTGGAGTACCCACAAATGGAGTATAATTTAGATTGCAGAGTTTCTCCCCAAGAAGCAACAGGTCTGAGCCCCACATTGGTATCCACAGCACAGGAATCCTGGGCCAGAATGATGAGCCCCTAGAATATTTGACTTTGAAGGCAGTTAGGCTTATTTTGAGGAAACTCAAGGGCTGGTAGGAAAAAGAGACTCCACTCTTTAAGGGCACACACAAAATTCCGTACCCCAGGACTCAGAGCAGAGGCAGTAACTTTAAATGAACTTGGGTCAGATCTTAGAGAGGCTTCTGGAAAGGCAGGAGGCAACTGGAACTTATCTTGAGATATTGACACTAGTGACAGCCATCTGTGGGACTCATTCTACCTCATGGACAATGGTATTGGAAAGAACCATTTTGGAATCTTCCATCTTAGCACTGGGACCCAATCCTGCTTACTGGCCTGCTGGCACTAATACTAGTACACCTTAGGCCAAGCAACAATCTGGGCAGGGACATGGCCCCATCCACCACCAAGGAGGCTGCCTTAAGACTCCCTGAACCCACAGCCACCTTGAGACATGGCTCTATGTACCACAGGACCCAGGACTCAGCACCATACACCAGTGTGCAGGTACTAACTGCAGGACTCAGCTCACCAACCAGTGGACAGACATCAGCCCTGTCCCACCAGTGGATTGACACACTACCTCTGGAAAGCTAAAGACCCTGTACCCAGAGACTACAACCCAGCTCTGCCTACCAGTGAGCTGGCACTAGGACCTGAAACCCCTGGGCCTCAGCTCCACTCACCAGAGGGGTGGCACTAGTCCTGGGACCAGCATCACATACCAGTGGTCAGGTACCAGCCCCAGGACCCCTGTGCTCTGGCCATACCCACCAGCCACAGGACCATTGCAGCACCACAGCTTATCTTGTCAGGAACCAACTCTGCCCACAAGCAGACACTAACCAGCTAAGACTGGATCCTTGGATTCTTGAATTACTCAGAAACTGCTCCCACTGACCAGCCAGCTGACACAAGCTACATGACACACTGGACTCCACAGTCTGCCAGGTCAAGAACCAGCCCCACCCACCAGAGGCAACACCAAATTCAGGAAACTGAAGGCTCTGCAGCCAGAGATCCCAGGACCAGAATCCACACAACAGTTAAGAAACACTGGCCTCAGAAACCCTGGGGCTTTAGTACCAACCTAAAATTGTCTAATACAAGCTCTGGGATCCCTGGGCCCTGGAGCCAGAGACTCCAAGTCCAAGCTCTACCTTAAAGTGGGCTGATACTACCCAAAGACCTAGCTTCACCCACTGGTAAGCAGGAATAAGTCCTAGGATCCCTTGAGTCCAAACCCCACCCACCAGCAGGCAGACACCAGGCCCAGGACCACTAAAATCCAACAGATTCTCTTGTTAGGACCAGACAACAAACTAGGAGGCCAGTGCCAACCTTATAATATTCCAGGCCCTGGCCCTGCCTACCAACAGGCAAACACCAGCACTAGGACACTCAGAGTCATTATCTCCAAGATCTAGCCACCCACCTCCCCAAGTGGACTGACAACAGATTCAGGACAAAGAGCCCTGTAGCTAGGAACCCTGAAACACAATTGGAAGCATGACTTAACCAGCATTAGCCTGGGGCCCATGGGCCTCAACCCCCGTTCAACAGCAGAATAGCACCAGCCTTAGGGACACTCTTGAGCTGCAGCCAGCCATGTCAGGAACTGGCTTTACCCAAGGGTAAGTTGAAGCTAGTGAAAGGTTGTTGCTGAGCCATGAAGGATGATGGGATCCTTGGCCTCCAGAGGAGAGGAATTTAATCCAGGGCCAGTGACAAGGTTTGATTGCTCAGAGCTTTTGTGTGATAAAGTTTTATTAAAGTATAAAAGAGACAGAGAAAGCTTCTGACATAAACATCAGAAGGGGGCAGAAAGAGTGCCCCCCCTGCTAGTCTTTACCAGTATGTTATATAGGTACCAGCAGGCTGTTGATTAGAGAAAGGAAATGTCCCAAAACTCAGAGACTGACACCAGGCCCCTCACCACCAACATGCATTTTGAGATAACATAGGCACAAGGTATGTTGTCCCAGGCCATAAAATTATTGACATGAATCTTGAAGAAAGGCATGTTTCCAAGCAGACATAATATTTAACATAAGATTTTAACATAACTATGTTAATAAGTCATTAACATAGTTTAAGAGAACATTTGCATGAGTAAAACATACTAGTTTGTCAAGTTGGTTCTGAGTCTTAGGTGAACTGACTTGAAGAAACACAAGAGTCTAGGGTAAATACATTGTTCATTAACATAGCTTTAGAAGAACATTTCCATAAGAAAACCCATTGGTTAGCTCATGGTTTGAGAAAAATTAAGTTTAGGTAGAACCCGGTGTCCTCAGGGCAACATAGAATTTTAAAAGAAACCTCCTTTTAATTTTGTATAGAGAAGGGGAAAAAAAAAAAAAACTGACACTTGTAGTTTGTTTCCTCCTGCCGCTTAAGAGAGAGATAAAAAACATCTGATACTCACAGCCTATTTCCTTCATTTGGAGACCCTTAGCCTTCCTTTCAGAGAAGGTGATGGCACCCCACTCCAGTACTCTTGCCTGGAAAACCCCATGGACGGAGGAGCCTAATGGGCTGCAGTCC
>NW_011491724.1:17935-18253 GCF_000754665.1 Bison bison bison | reverse complement strand
ATACTTTGGACACCTGATGTGAAGAGCTGACTCATTGGAAAAGACCCTGATGCTGGGAAAGATTGAGGGCATGAGGAGAAGGGGATTACAGAGGGTGAGATGGTTGGATGGCATCACTGACTCAATGGAGATGGGTTTCGGTGGACTCCAGGAGTTGGTGATGGACAGGGAGGCCTGGCGTGTTGCAGTTCATGAGCTGGCAAGGAGTAGGACAGGACTGAGTGCCTGGACTGAATGGAACTGATAGATTGTAAGTGTTGGAGTCAAAACTTTGACCAAGGTATATCTAAATTTGAGGCTGCTGTCTTTAAAAACTAT
>NW_011491724.1:17677-17835 GCF_000754665.1 Bison bison bison | reverse complement strand
AAAACAGTAACAGACTTTATTTTCCTGGGCTCCAAAATCACTGTGTACAGTGACTGCAGCCACAAAATTAAATGATGCTTGCTCATTGAAAGAAAAGTTATGACAAATCTAAACAGAGTATTAAAAAGCAGAGACATTACTTTTCTGACAACGGCCTG
>NW_011491724.1:15627-17577 GCF_000754665.1 Bison bison bison | reverse complement strand
ACTTTCATGCAATGGAGAAGGAAATGGCAACCCACTCCAGTGTTCTTGCCTGGAGAATCCCAGGGACAGTGGAGCCTGGTGGGCTGCCGTCCGTGGGATCGCACAGAGTCAAACACGACTGGAGCAACTTAGCAGCAGCAGCAGCAGCCTTCCTTTATGTTACCCTCTCACCAGATCAACCTATACCAGAATGCAGCTAAGCCCACCAGTGAGCCATCACTAGCCCTAGGATGCCCAGGGTTCCATAGCTAACCACTTTGTGACTCAGCCTGCCAATGAGCAGCCAGCTATTTGTGCACAAGGCAGAGTCTGGCAACAAACTGGTCCAGGAGCCAGACACACCTACCATACTGCACACAACAGAAGAACCAGTCCACCACACCAGAAGGACCCATGCAGCCCATACAAAATGCACATATAGAATATATCTCTCTGGTGACTAGAGGAGATTATACTGCTAGGATGCATAGGGCATTTCCTACAAAAAGATATTTCTCCAAGGTCAGGAAACATAACCAGCTTATCAAATACATAGAAATAAAAATAGTAAATTAGATAAAATGAGTAAATAAAGGAATGTGTATCAAATTAAGAAACAAGATAAAACCCAAGAAGGAGAACTAAATAGAAAAGGTCAATCTATTTAATAGTTGTTCAAATGAATGACTGTGAACATGATCACAAACTCAGGAGAATGGATGAACACAGAGATAAGTTTTTTAAAGAGTTGGGAGATACAAAGAAGGACAAAAGAGAACTAAGGAAGAGAACAACTGAAATGAAATATACAATGGGAAGCATCAAGAGTAGATTAAATGATACAAAGGAATAGATCAGTGAGCTGGAAGACAGGGTAGTGGAATCACTGAAGCTGAACAGAAAAAAAGGGGAAAAAAAGAATAAAAAGAAATTAAGACAGTTCAAGAGACCTCTGGGACAACATCAAGCACAATAATATTCACACTGTAGGGCTCTCAGAAGGCAAAAAGAGAAAGAAAACATATTTGAAGACATAACAGTTGAAAAGTCCCTTGCCTGGGAAAGGAAGTGAAAGGTAAAAGGAAACAGACACCCAAGTCCAGGGAGGACAGAGAGTCTCAAACAGGGTCAACCCAAAAAGAACCACACCAAGACATATTATCATTAAAGTGGCAAATCTTAATAATAAAAGTAAAATATTAAAATTGGCAATGGAAAAGTAACAAGTCACATTCTAGACTAGTGGCTGACTTTACAGTAGAAACTCTGCAGGCCAGAAGGGAGTGGCAAGATATATTTAAAAAGTAATGAAAGTAACGAAAAGTACTGAAAGAGAAAGTGATGAAAGAGAAAAACCTACAACCAAGAACACTCTAACCAGCAAGGATTTCATGCAAATTTGATGATGAAATCAAAAGCTTTACAGACAAGTAAAGCTAAAACAGTTCAGCACCATTAAGCCAGCTTCACAAGAAACGTTAAAGGGACTTCTCTAAGCTAAAAAGAAAAGGCCACAACTAGAAACATGAAATTAGGAAAGGAAAAAGTTCATTGGTAAAGGCAGATACACAATAAAGGCAGTAAATCAACCACATACCAAGCCAGGAGAAAGGTTAAATGACAAAAGTAGTAAAATCACCTATACCTGTAATAAATACCTAAGGGATACACAAAACAAAATGGTGTAAAATATGATGAAAAAAACAGTAAACAATGGAAGAGAGGAGTAAAAATATAGGGTTGTTGAAATGCATTCTGAATTAAGAGCTCAGCAAGTTAAAATAATTATATATAAGATTGCCAGGAGAATACTAGCAACCTTAGACATGCAGATGATACCACCCTAATGGCAGAAAGCAAAGAAGAACTAAAGAGCCTTTTGATGAGGGTGAAAGAGAAGAGTGAAAAAGCTGGCTTAAAATTCAACATTCAAAAAACTAAGAACATGACATCCACTCTGATCACTTCTTG
>NW_011491724.1:13871-15527 GCF_000754665.1 Bison bison bison | reverse complement strand
CTGAAGCTGAAGCTCCAATACTTTGGCCACCTGATGCGAAGAACTGACTCACTTGAAAAGACCCTGATGCTGGGAAAGATGGAAGACAGGAGGAGAAGGGGGTAACAGAGGAGGAGATGGTTGGATTGCTTCACCATCTCAATGGACATGAGTCTGAGAAAACTACAGGAGACAATGAAGGACAGGGAAGCCTGGAATGCTGCAGTTCATGGGGTCACAAACAGTTGGACACAACTTAGCAACTGAACTGAATGTGTGTGTGTGTGTAAACTTCATGATAATCACACCAAAATCTATAATAGATACACACACACACACACACAAAAAGAAAGGAATCCAAGTACATCACTAAAGATAACACTAAACATGTGACTGAATATAGTCATCAAATTGCAAGGAAAGAGAGCAAAAGAATGAATAAAAACGTACCAAAAAAAAAAAAAATCCCAAGATAATGAACAAAATGGCAATAGGTACATGCTATGAATAGTTACTTTAAATTTAAATAGAATAAAATTTCCAGTCAAAACATATAAACTGACTGAATGGATACAAAAGAAGACCCTTACATTTTCTTTCTACAAGAGACTCACTTCAGATCTAAGACACTTGCAGACTGAAAGTGAAGGGATGGAAAATGATATTCCAGCAAATGGAAATCAATTGAAAGTCAGGGTAGCGATACTTATATCAGACAAAATATACTTTAAAACAAAACCATAAAAAGAGACAAAGAAACACATTACATAATGATCAAGGAATCAATCCGAGAAGAAGATATAACAATTATAAATATGTATGCACCCAACATAGGAGCACCACCTAAATATATAAAGCAAATACATACAGACATAAAGGAAGAAATTGATAAGAACACAGTAATAGTAGGGGACATTAACACTCCACTTACGTCAATGAATAGATCAATTAGACAGAAATTCAACAAGGAAACATTGTTCTTAAATAACACATTAGATCAGACAGACTTTATATATATACATAGAACATTCCTTCTGAAGGCAGCAAAATATACATTCTTTTCAAGTACACACAAGAACATTCTCTAGTATAGATCATGTGTTATAGTAATAGGGAACAAAAGTCTCAGTATATTTAAGAAAATTGAAAATATATCAAGCATCTTTTCCAAACACAATATTATGAGAGTAGATGTCAACTGCAAGAAAAAAATGCAAAAATCACAAAAAGGAATGGGTAAACTATGTGCTACTAACCAGTGAATGGATCATTGAAGAAATCAAAGAGGAAATCAGAAAATATCTGGAGACAAAAGAAAACAAAAACCCAATGAATCAAAATCAATGAGACTCAACAAAACCAGTTCTAAGAAGGAAGTTTATAGTGATACAAGCTTACCTCAAGGAACAAGAAAAATTTCAAAAAAAAAAAAAACTAACTAACCTTACACCTAAATGAATTTAAAGAAGAACAAACAAAATCCAAGGTTAGGATAAGGAAAAGAATCATAAAGATCAGAGCAGAAGTAAATGAAATAGAAATAAATAAAAGCATTAGAAAAGACAAATAAAAATAAGAATTGGTTCTTTTTTAAATTTATTTATTTTAATTAGAGGTTAATTACTTTACAATATTGTATTGGTTTTGCCATACATCAACATGAATCTGCCACGGGTG
>NW_011491724.1:11981-13131 GCF_000754665.1 Bison bison bison | reverse complement strand
ATTCAAATAGTATAGAGCCTCTTGGAGAGTTAGAAATTGTTAGAATAGAACTAGTAGAAGATTTCATTGTTGAGCCAATGCTTGCTGCCAAGTTTCCACATCCCCTGCATTGTGTCCTTGGGAGTATATTAATTAATATAGTTGATATACAGAAAAAAATTAGTAGTGCCTTGGTGCTAACAACTTTAGACCCTTAAGGTAATAAATTCTTAGCCTTGTTGTAAACCCACTGCACCTCTGCCCTATAGGAATGCAACTTTATCTAACACCTTCAGAGGATGGCACCAAACTTTAAAATAATTACTCTTAAAGAAAATAAGTCTTATGGTTGACAAACCTTTGTCAGAGTCATAAAATGTTAACAGGCCTTCTAGCCAGAAGATGATGTAAATCACCTAAACCATTTGTATATGATAAGTTTGCAGAAAAGAAAGCCTGGTCTCGATAAGGATCAAAGACTGCTGACTTTGCATGATTTTACACCCCCTATTATCCTCTATGCACAACTTAAGGTATATAAGCTCCCTTTGAAAATAAAGCTATGCACCTTGCTCAAAGCTTGGTCTCCCCGTGTTGTTCTTTCTTGCTTCCTTTTCTCTCCTTTTCTTCTCTGTTCTTTCTTCAGGGTGATTGATCAGAGCGTAGGGGCTCTCTGAGACCACCTACTTGCCTGGGCTTCTAAGATCCACTCAAGAAGGTGCCTAAGGTGGGGCACCTTCCACTATTCGAGAGGGTGCCTGTGGCATCCGTGGTCAGAGCAAACCTGATGTCACAGGTTTTATTGGCTTTCTGCATAAACCAGTTAGTTCACCTCTGTCTTTTTCCTTTTATCTATCCTTTAATCACCAATGCCATCCTCCCAAGGGAATCCTTGGATCCAACCGGGGCTGGACCCAAGTATGATATTATACATGTTTCAATGCCATTCTCCCAAGTCATCCCCCCTCCCTCTCCCACAGAGTCCAAAAGACTGTTCTATACATCTGTGTCTCTTTTGCTGTCTCGTATACAGGGTTATCGTTACCATCATTCTAAATTCCATATATATGCGTTAGTATACTTTATTGGTGTTTTTCTTTCTGGCATACTTCTTTGAAAAGACAAAATTGATAACATTTTAGCCAAACTCACCAAAAAAAAAAGTGAAAGT
>NW_011491724.1:8812-11881 GCF_000754665.1 Bison bison bison | reverse complement strand
CACAATACAGAAATATGAAGGATCATGAGAGATTACTATTAAAAACAAAAACAACTATACACAAATACAATGAAAAATCCAGAAGGAACAGACACATTTCTAAAAATGTAGAATTACCCAAGGCTGAACCAGGAAGAAACAGAAAATATGAACAGGTAAGTTACCAGTAATGAAATTGAATCAGTAATTAAAAATCACCAACAGAAGTCAAGGACCTGTTGGCTTTGCAGATAAATTCTACTAAAGTTAATACCTCTTCTTCTCAAATTATTCAAAAAAAATTGAAGAAGGAACATGTCCAAACTTATTCTTAAAGCACAGAAACACTCTGGTAGTCAAAACAAAGGTATAATTAAGAAAAAAATTACATGCAAGTATGGTTTTAACTCTGCAAATCAATCTATGTGACACACAACACTAACAAATTGAAAAACAAAAGTCTCTATGCTCATCCCTCTAGATATAGAAAAACTTCTTGAAAAAATTCAACATCCATTTATGATAAACATTCTTAACCATTTGGGTACAAGGAACACACCACAACATTATACAGACCATATAAAATAATCCCACAATTAACATTACACTCAATAGTGAAAAGCTCAAAGTATTTCCTCTAAGATTAGGAAAAAGAAAAGGATGCCCACTCACACCACTTTTATTCAATATACTGTTAGAATTCCTAGCCATAGCAGTGAGATAAAAGAAAGAAAGAAAATGAATACAAACTGAAAATTAACAAGTAAAATTGCTTGCAAATGACATGCTCCTACACACAGAAAATCCTAAAGAAACTACTAGAACTCATAAATGAATTCAATAAACTTGCAGAATACAAACTTAATGAAAATAAATCTCCTGAAATTCTATATACTAACAATGAATTACCAGAAAGTAAAATTAAGGAAACAGTCCCATTTACCATCACAAAAAGGAACAAAATACCTAGGAAGAAATCTAAGGAGGTAAGAGACCTGTACTTGAAAATCTATAAGACACTGATGAATAAAATCAAACATGACATAAAAAAATGGAAAGGTATATCAGGTTTTGGAGTGGAAGAATTAACATTGTTAAAATGACTGTACTATACAAAGCAATCTACAGATTCAAAGCAATCCTTATCAAAATACCGATGGTATTTTCCACAGAATTAGAACAAGTAATTTTTAAAATTGTATGGAAACAAAAAGGACCCCAAATAGCCAGACCTATATTGAGAAAGAAGAACAGAGCTGGAGATATCACACTCACTAACTTCAGACTACTATAAAGCTATAATAATCAAATTAGTATGGTACAGGCCCCAAAACGGACATATAGCTCAATGGAATAGGACAGAGAGTTCAGAAGTAAGCCTACACACTTATGGTCTATCTAGTCTATTACAAAGGAGACAAGATTATATAATGGGGAAAAGACAGTCTCTTCAATAAGTGGTGCTGAAAAAACTAGGCAGCTACAGATAAAAGAATGAAACCAGAACATTTTCTCACACGATATATAAAAATAAATTTTAAATGCATTGAACACTTAAATGTACTATCTGAAATCATAAAAAATCTAGGAAAAAACATAGATGGTACACTCTTTAACATATGTGTTAACAATATTTTTTGAATTTGTCACCTCAGCCAAGGAAAACAAAAACAAACAAATAGCGCTATGAGCTTGCAAACTTAGTCTCTTCAGTCTTGTCCTACTCTGTGCAACCCTATGGACTGTAGCCTGCCAGGCTCCTCTGCACATGGGATTCTCCAGGTAAGAATACTGCTGTGGGTTGCTGTGTCCTCTTCTAGGGGATCTTACCAATCCAGGGATTGAACCTGTGTTTCTTACATCTCCTGCATTGGCAAGCAGATTCTTTACCCTTAGCACTACCTGGGAAGCCCTATATCAAACTTAAGAGCTTTTGAACAGGGAAGAAAATCATTAAGAAAACAAAAAGACAATCTACTGAATGGTAATAGACATTTTCTAGAGAAGGCACTGGCAACCCACTCCAGTCCTGTTGCCTGGAAAATCCCATGGACAGAGGAGCCTGGTAGGCTGCAGTCCATGGAGTCGGTAAGAGTCGGACACGACTGAGCAATTTCCCTTTCACTTTTCACTTTCATGCACTGGGGAAGGAAATAGCAACCCACTCCAGTGTTCTTGCCTGGAGAATCCCAGGGACAGGGGAGTCTGGTGGGCTGCCGTCTATGGGGTCGCACAGTTGGACATGACTGAAGCAACTTAGCAGCAGCAGCAATAGACATTTTCAAATGATATGTCTGCTATGTCCAATATATATAAAAAGCTCATGCAACTCTATATCTAAAACAAATGGAGAGAGTAATATGGAAACTTTCATTACCATGTGTAAAATAAATAGCCAATGGAAATTTTCTGTATGACTCAGGGAACTCAAACAGGGGCTGTCTAGCAACCTAGAGGGATGGGATGGGGAGGGAGATGGGATGAAGGTTCAAGAGTGAGGAGACATGTATATATACCTTTGGCTGATTCATGTTGATATTTAGCAGGAAACAACAAAATTCTGTAAAGCAATTATCCTTCAATTTAAAAAAATGAATAAAATCAGAAAAACAAACAAACAAGAAAAAGCAAAAAATAAAAAAGGCAGAAAATCTGAATAGACATTTTTCCAGAGAAGACATATAGATGACTAACAAGCATGTGAAAAGATGCTCAATATAGCTAATCATCAAAGAAATGAAAACCAAAACCACAATGAGATATTACCTCACATTTGTCAGAATAGCCATTATCAAAAAGAATACAACACATATTGGCAGGGATGTAGAAAAAAGGGAATTCTTGTACACTGTGGGTAGGAATGCAAATTGATACAGCCACTATGGGGATAGTATGGAGGTTTTTTAAAAAACTAAAAATAGATCCATCAGTTCCAATCCTACATATATATCCAAAGAAAACAAAAACAGTAATTCAAAAAGATTTATCAGTTCAGTTCACTTCAGTGGCTCAGTCGTGTCCGACTCTTTGCGACCCCATGAATCACAGCATGCCAGGCCTCCTTGTCCATCACCAACTCCCGGAGTTCAC
>NW_011491724.1:8033-8207 GCF_000754665.1 Bison bison bison | reverse complement strand
CTCCACTGATCTCCAGTAGCATATTGGGCACCTATTGATCTGGGGAGTTCCTCTTTCAGTATCCTATCATTTTGCCTTTTCATACTGTTCATGGGATTCTCAAGGCAAGAATACTGAAGTCATTTGCCATTCCCTCTCCAGTGGACCACATTCTGTCAGACCTCTCCACCATGA
>NW_011491724.1:4346-7147 GCF_000754665.1 Bison bison bison | reverse complement strand
GTATACTCAATTAAAAAGTTATCACTTTTTAAGGATCATGTTTTTGAAACTGTATCTAATAAGTTGTTTCTACACCCTAGGTCACCTACAATTTCTCCTATGTTATCGTCTAGGAAGTTTATACTTTTGCATTTCATGTTTAGTTTTTTATTCATTTTTAGTTATTTTTTGTGCATGGTTTAAAATCTGTGTCTCAATTAGTTAATTAACCTACTTTTTGTCTTCATTTCTTCCTTTCACTGTGGATGTTCAGTGGTTCCATCACAGTTTACTGAAAAGACTACACTTTTTCCATTAAATTGCCCTTGTTCCTTTGTCAAAGATCAGCTGACTATATTTCTAGGCTCTCTATATTATTCCATTGATCCATTTGTCTATTCTTTCAGCCACTTCAAACATTTTCATTACTGTACCATTATGATAAGACTTGAAGTTGATTACTATCAACCTCTTAGTATTAGTATTCTACTTTTATCTTCTTCAATATTATTAGTATTCTACCTTTTTCTTTTTTAATATTGTGTTGGTTATTCTAGGTTGTTTGCTTTCCGTATAAACTTTGGGATCATTTTGTTAAAATACACACACACACGTACACACACATGTACACACACAAAATCTGGCTGGGATTTTGCATTATATCTATAAATCAAGGTGGGAAGATCAGATATCTTGATAACATGGACTCTTCTATCCATGAAGATGAAATATCATTTATTTAGAATCATCTTTGATTTCTTTCATCAAAGTTTTGTAATTTTCCTTAAATAGACTATGTACATATTATGTTAGATTTATAACTAAGGATTTCATTTGGGGAGGTCAAACATAAATAGTATTATTATTTTTTTTAATTTCTAATTCAAATTGCTCACTGTTGGCATATAAGGAAGCAATTTACTTTTATATATTAATCTTGTATCATTCATATTTGCTAGAGTCATTTACTAGTTCAATGAAATTGAGTCATTTCTTTGTGATTTTCTACATAGACATCAATGTCATCTTTGAACAATGAGTTTTTTAATTATAATAAAATATATGTAACATAAATTAATAAATTTAATAACTTTTAAGTATATAATTCAGTAGTGTTAATTATATTCATATTGTTGTACAATCACTCTCCAGAACTTTTCATCTTGCAAAACTGAAACTCTACTCCACTTCAACAACTCCTCATATCCCCACCCCGTAACCTTGGCAACCACAATGCTACTTTCTGTTTCTATGAATTTGACTACTCTAGGTAATTCATATAAGTGGAATCATATAGTATTTGTCTTTTTGTGGTTGGCTTAGTTCACTTAGCATAATGTCCTTAAAGATTTGTCCATAATATAAAACGTGTCAGAATTTTTAGTTTTAAGGGTGAATAATAGTGTGTCATATGTATATATCACTTTCTGTTTATCTAGTTATCTTTCAGTGAACATCAACATAGTTGTACAGATATCTCTTCAGGATCTTTGTATAAACACCAAGGATTTCAACAGGTATTAGAGTCTAAAATTTCCACTGGTGTCTTTTGTTTTTGTCTCCCCTTGTTACCTGGGGGTTTCTCTAGAGATTTCTAATATTGTCCGAGATGCACAGGTTTTTTTAGTTGTATTCCTCTGTTATTATATAGGATCTCTACTGGTGTGCTGGTGAAGTGTGGAGGAGGTGAAGTATTCTATAGTCCAATGATTAGGTCTCAGTCTTTTAATGAATCTTTGTCCCTGGCCTGTGACTTTCACAAGTGCATCTCACTTTTGTTTGCCTTTGCCCCCTGAGAAGTGACAGGAAGACTAGAAGGTTCTGGAGTTGGGTATTTTCCTCCCCACCATTGTTAAGGCCCTGGTAAAACTCAAGTAGGTTAGGTTTCTATTAGGTTTCTGTGACCTAAGTTTCTATTGAGGGTGAGCATTATTAACAAGAACTGTACATCCAGGGCATATCTTAAAAAGGCTGTATTTCCCTCTCTCAGCCGGAGGCACAAAGGAACTAATTTTTTATGATGTTCAAAGAATCATGAAAAGTGTGGGGGCTCACTTAAGACTGAACTCTCCTGCAGTTTTTAACTTTCAAAGTAGTCCATATTGAGCCTCCAGCAATTTGTCAGTTATAGATTACGTTTTAGCATGCTGGCACATGTTCCCATGGAGTTTTCTGTTTCTGGGCTTCTACTCTGATAAATTGTGATTCTCTTTTTTCCACCTGCTTCTTCAATTTTTAGGGATATGTTTGCCCCATGACCTCAGTTTTCTGATGGACCTAAGATGAGTTGCTGATTTTCAGTGTGTTAAGCTTTTTTCTTGTTGTGTGAATGAGAGAACTGACATTCAAACTCTGTACATGCTGGACTAGAAACCAGAAGTCTAAGAAAATAATATTATAAAACATAAATATTACCATATCAGCCCTATGCTTAAAAGGCATAAATAGCTCCTTATTGCTTTTAGGATATAAACCTAATCTTAGATATTTCCCAAAGACCTTGGATTTTCTTATTCCTGAATTTAAAGAGAAGACAGGTCAGTGAATATCTTCTTGTTTTATCATACTCATGATTACCTACTTCAATGGAATGCAATTCCCCTCTGCACATAAACAAGGGTGAATGAATATTCAAGGAAGCATTATTCTTTACAGCATATCAACTATATTGTTTTTCTACTAATAATACGTTTTCCACTAATAATGTTTTTCAACTAAAGCTATTAAATCTCACCAAAAAAAAAAAAAAAAAATTGATTTTTAAAAAGCAAAACTGGGGATATGGGAAAAATCAATATATTGAGATCAGTCATTACTCTATG
>NW_011491724.1:3228-4246 GCF_000754665.1 Bison bison bison | reverse complement strand
ACCAGGCTCCTCCGTCCATGGGATTTTCCAGGCAAGAGTACTGGAGTGCGGTGCCATTGCCTTCTCCGGTCATTACTCAGCAAACCAATTTATTTTAAAGGTAAGAAATTAGACATAAAGAATATGAATATTAATTGTGTTAAAATGCAGTTAATTGCAATATTAGTACACTCATCCTTAAGTTATGAGAGTGACACAATATTGAAGAAAACTGAAATAACCATTCTTTAAAACTTAAGTAAAATAAAAACCTCCTAATCTTTTTCCTTCCGTATCAGTTTACTGGAGCAAAGAATTGTCCATTGAAAGAATTTAGGAATAGGTATAGAAATTAGAAGGTGATACGTACTTAATGTCACATAATTTTTTCATCCTTAATGATAGATTTAAGCTTTTCATACATTAGAGATGAATCATATGTCAAATACCAAATATGGAATAGCCAAATTTAGAAAAATAATCTCTCCTCACACCCAAATGACAAGTAAGGCTCTATTATTATTTTTTAGCAATTACTGTGGATATCAGTCCATAACTTACCAGACTTAATACACTTGTTTTAAAGAAAAATAAATAAAGAGAAATCAGTAAGGTCATATGAATTATTTTTCTATGATTTCTGATTTACATTTACTTTGAATACAAAGGTCATTTATTTTAAGAACAATTTTGAGTTTATTTATTTAAAAATGTATTTGTCAATAAGATGACTTGAATTACTAAATCCTAAGTTTCCTCAATTCCAACCAGTCCATTCTAAAGGAGAGCAGCCCTGGTGTTCTTTGTAAGGAATGACGCTAAAGCTGAAACTCCAATACTTTGGCCACCTCATGCAAACAGTTGGCTCATTGGAAAAGATTCTGATGCTGGGAGTGATTGAGGGCAGGAGGAGAAGGGAACGACAGAGAATGAGATGGCTGGATGACATCACTGACTCGATGGACATGAATTTGGGTGAACTCCGGGAGTTGGTGATGGACAGGGAGGCCTGGCATGCTGCAGTTCATGGGGTCACAAA
>NW_011491724.1:2175-2741 GCF_000754665.1 Bison bison bison | reverse complement strand
GTGCACCACAACTACTGAAGCCTGTGCTCTAGAGCCCATGAGGCAAACTACTGAGCCCACCACATACTGTGCTGCTTTTACTGAAGCCCATGTGCCTAGAGCCTGTTCTCTGTAACAAGAGAGAAAACACCACAATGAGAAGCCTGGAGATGCCAGCAAAGAATAGGCCCCACTCGCCACATATAGAGAAAGACCACATGCAGCAACAAAGACTCACCACAGCCAATAAATAAATACATCTTAAAAAAAAAAAAAAAAAAAAACCTCTCAGTTGTATTTAAAATGTAAGGGCATAATAAATGGGAAAGTAGAAGGATAAAAGAAGCTATGCTTTGGTCAATACTAACCACAATAAGCTGAGGTAATTTAATAGTATCAATCAATGAAGGAAGACAAGGTATTTGCAAAGATAGGACAGATTACTACAGCAAAAATTAAAAGGGGGGAAGGAAGCGTAAAAAGCATCAAGAAGTTACACTTGTAAACTTATATGCCCCTACAGGAGAGGAAAAATAATTTTCCCTATACCCTGATAGGTTCCTGGCTGTTAAGCATATGTATAATAC
>NW_011491724.1:1529-2075 GCF_000754665.1 Bison bison bison | reverse complement strand
ATACTTTTTTTTTTTTTGTATAGTATCACCAGTGTAAATTACTTTGCAACAAAATTTCCATATTCTGAGTAAAATGGAATTAAGGGACATCTCCAATGTTACTGAGGCAACAGAAAGCTAAAACACCAAAATAAAATACGTAAATTAAGACAAGAATAAGTATTTTTAAAAGCATTCTAAAGCTCGTGTTTTGTTCAAAGGGAAATAAGACTCTTGGTGGAAAATTTGTTAAGCAGCAGAGTAAAATTTTCAGGGAAACTCAAGTGTGTACAATTTGTCAACTAGCATGGTGAAAACTGAAATTAGCAAATAAACCCCAGTGCTTAAAATACAGGAAAAGGGGGACAAAAAGAACATAGAAAAAGCAGGACAAATGCAAAGCAAAAGTGAGATGATAGTAGAAGTCCCATATAAAGGCAATCATAGACCTAAACTCACTAAAAGAGATGACTAGAAGTTCTTAAAAATTCTCAGTTGTGAACTTCACTAGTGGTTAACAATCCACCTTGCAATGCAGGGGACACTGGTTCAATCTGTCATCCAATA
>NW_011491724.1:0-1429 GCF_000754665.1 Bison bison bison | reverse complement strand
GATGCAGCTCTCTTTAAGAACTGGAAAAAATAGATTTGAAAAACAAAATAAGCTTGATTTATTGCACTTACATAAAACATTGCAACAAACAGAAAATACGCATTTGAACATTAATTAAAACTGACCACCATAAAGCAAGTCTTGTTTTAAAACTCATATTTCACTCTAAGCATTTTTTTAGAATTCTATAAATCTTGTAGAGATAACAATAAGAACTAGACATGGTAAAAATTTCTATCACATTAGACAATATTCTCTTATTGTCTAAAAGACAAATTTCCCAAGGTAGCTGAGATCCTTACTTAAAGTAAATATTAAAAGGTGAAACTTCTGTACCACTTTGATTTCAAACCCAATTGCAAAGTTATAAAATATAGGAAACAAACATTTTTTGTTCTGCATGAGGCCTGTATCCTCTGTAATCTATTGGCTTATCAATGTGGCACCCTGATTCAGCATTTAATAACATTGAGTTATCAGATATTTCTCACTATTGCAATCATACAAGATCAAAAACTAAAATCAATCACCAAAATGTCAGTTATTAAGAGGCCAGTACATTTTTTTGACAACTCATCTACAAATTACCAAACCACTTCAGGGTTCAGAAGTGACATTTGGTATGTACTGGTAAATAACATTATGTTTAACCAACTTTTATTCTACTTAAATTTCCATATTTTCAAAAATAATAAATCACATTAATTTTTAGCAGTATGTTATACTCTAATAAATTATATATGGTACATATGTTTTCCATGGTAATTATTAGAAATATAGACTTTGCCATTTATAAACAGCTAAATTAACACATTTACATTTAAAAATGATTCTCTTGCTTTTTTTTCCTTTGAGGATCAGTGAAATCTCTCCCTCTTATCCAAGGTTACTGAGAATTTTATTTTTTTTAATTAAGGGAAATGCTTTTTACAATGTTGTGTTGATTACTGCCATATAAAAACACAAATCAGACATAATTATATTATATACATATGTGTATATATGTGTGTGTGTGTATATGTGTGTGTGTATATATATATATATATATATACATCCCTCCACCTTGAGCAGGTTCCCGCCACCCATCTGACCCCTCTAGGTCATCTCAGACTGCCAGGCTGGGTTCTGTGTGTTATATGGCAACTTCTCATCAGCTATTTAACTCAACAGTAGCGTATATATCGGAGAAGGCAATGGCACCCCACTCCAGTACTCTTGCCTGGCAAATCCCATGGACAGAGGAGCCTGGTAGGCTGCAGTCCATGGGATCGCTAGGAGTTGGACACGACCGAGCGACTTCACTTTCACTTTTCATTTCCATGCATTGGAGAAGGAAATGGCAACCGACTCCAGTGTTCTTGCCTGGAGAATCCCAGGGACGGGGGAGCCTGGTAGGCTGCCATCTATGGGGTTGCACAGAGTCAGACAT
>NW_011491723.1:27519-28035 GCF_000754665.1 Bison bison bison | reverse complement strand
GTTTCAGGATGGGGAACACGTGTACACCCGTGGTGGATGCATGTTGATGTATGGCAAAACCAAGACAATATTGTAAAGCAAAAAAGAAAAAAAAGAAAAAACAAAACAAAACCAACAAAAAAAAGTTTGTGAATAAAACAAAGTTTTAGCAGTAAAAAAAAAAAATGTACTTAGGGACTTCCCTGCTGGTCCAGTGGCTAAGACTGGGCTCCCAATAAAGGGGGCCTAGGTTTGATCTCTGGTCATGGAACTGATCCCACATGCCCCAACTAAAAGTTTGCATGCTGCAACTAAAGATCCTGTGTGCCTCAACTAAGACTTGGCACAACCAAATAACTATTTTTTTTTTTAAATGTGTATGCTTTAATTTAAAAATGTTATTAGTAAAAAATACTAATCATCATTTGAGCTTTCAATGGGTTGTAATGTTTTTGCAATAGTAACATCAAAGATCACAGATCACCATAACGAGTATAATAATAATGAAAAAGTTTGAAATATTGCGAGAATTACCAA
>NW_011491723.1:23208-23830 GCF_000754665.1 Bison bison bison | reverse complement strand
GGTGGAGGCTGCCACCCTGTGAGGAACGGAGCTAGGGCTGGGAGCAAGGCTAGTGGCAAGTCCAAGGGAAGGGCCAGAAATAAGAGCACCAGGACTCCAGCTATGTTATGGCCTGTTCGAAAGGGCAAGTTCAACTTTCCCTATAAAATTGATGACATTCTGGGTGCTACTGACCTTCAAAAGGTCCTTAACATCTTAGAAAGATCTAACGATCCTTTTATTCAAGAAGTAGCCTTGGTCACTCTGGGTAACAATGCAGCATATTCATTTAACCAAAATGCCATTCGTGAACTGGGTGGTCTCCCAATTATTGCAAAACTGATAAAAACGAAAGATCCCATTATTAGGGAAAAGGCATACAATGCCCTTAATAACTTGAGTGTGAATTCGGAAAATCAGGGCAAGATTAAGACATACATCAGTCAAGTGTGTGATGACACCATGATCTGTCGTTTGGACTCAGCTGTGCAGATGGCTGGTCTAAGACTGTTAACCAACATGACTGTGACTAATCATTACCAGCATTTGCTTTCCTATTCTTTTCCAGACTTTTTTGCTTTGTTATTCCTGGGAAATTACTTCACCAAGATTCAGATTATGAAACTAATCATAAACTTTACTG
>NW_011491723.1:22105-23108 GCF_000754665.1 Bison bison bison | reverse complement strand
GTCCTGCGCAGCTCAGTGAGGAGGGGAGGGTAACCGAAGATGGGAAACACTGGGCTCCGCAGGACTAGGGCCAGTGATGCCAGAGAGGAACGTGTGTCCCGTCTCGGGTGAGGTTCATCTGTCTGTCCCCTGAGCGCTCAGCTCCACCTTCCCCACCCGCTTTGTACGCATTTTTGCAGGAAATCGGTGTTACTCCAGGCCAGAAATCGAAGGAAGAAACTGCCTGGACCTGTGCGGGTGTATGTGGGGGTGCCTCTGCCCCCGGCACATCTGCAGGGGCAGGGGAGGTAGGGAACTGATTAGTTGTCGTAAATTTAACGTACTGGAGTGGGGTAGTTGAAGAGGACGTTGGAGAATCTGGAGGTGGGGAAACTTCCAAAATTCCTGATTGAAGAAAGGAATCAGTGATCTCACTTTGAGTCCCTGCCATGTCTCTATTTGTTTGGTCTGTTTGTAGGTCTGTAGGTCAGTCTGGCTGCATGCAAAGGCGCAAAAAGGAGGAGACTGAAGCCTTAAATCTTTTATCCTTATGTCCCCAAGTACATATAGCTGCAGCAGAGCCTGCTGGCTGTAGCTGAAGACTCCGCAGCCCCATCTCCCCCGCATCTCGACTTGGGAGCACTCCTCCAGCCAGAGCAAGTCCTCCAGACACTCCCTGTATCATGGGCCGAACTCGGGAAGCTGGCTGCGTGGCTGCTGGTGTGGTGATCGGGGCTGGAGCCTGCTACTGTGTATACAGGCTGACCTGGGGAAGAGATGAGAACGAGATAATCTGGAACGAGGACGACGATGAGGAGGAGGAATCTCACGATATTTCAGAGACTGGGAAAGGAGCTAAGGCTAATGCTGGGGCGGGGGCTGGAGCCAGACTTCAGGGTGACTCAAAGGCCAAGGCTGAGGTAGCTGTGGAACTCAAGAGTGGACCTGATGTAAAGGCAGAGGCCCACTCAAAGGCCGAGCGTGGAGGTGGCCTAGAGGCCAAGGCCAAGGCCCTTTTCAGCAC
>NW_011491723.1:20171-22005 GCF_000754665.1 Bison bison bison | reverse complement strand
AGAAGCTACTTCTGGTTTCTGGGATCAGCAGAGGAACATGAGTGGCAGGACCTGCTGTGGAGGGGAAAGAAGGGGGGTGGGCCAGCTCCTGCCGCACTGCTGGTGGGAGTGGTAATTGGGGTCCTGAGCTCACGAGTGACGTGGCTCTCACGTGAGCAGGAGCTAGACATTTGCAGACGTCCTTCTAATCCTGGTCTTCGTTTGGTCCGGTTGCCATCTCCCTTTTACCTCGAAGGCGGGCGGGCTTGTGGCCAGGAGAAGAAGAGGAGGAGGAGGTAACTCTGCCCTGCTGCCAGCAGGTCTATGTGTGGATGGGCTCTTGCCTGGGGGATTCCTGCGGTGCTGGTAGCGGAGGGTGGAGGCTACAGAGGGACACGGCTCGCTTTCTCCACACCCTTGCACTGTTTCCCCGGCATTTCCAAGAACAAAAATGGTGGGCACTTGGGAGCCAGATTCCAGGGGACATCCCAGACCAGGAAAGGGGAAACCTGAAACCTTTGACATCCAGGGCCTTGTATCGGGAAGGACCCGTGTTAAGATTCTTGTCCGGTGTGCTGCTCCATCTAGCAACCAGAATCTTGGAGCTGTGCGTCTGTCTTGTCATTCCCCGTGTCTTTCAGTAGGGCGCTGTACCACTCCGAGCAAAGGAATAAAGAATCTGCCCCGAAGCCCAGCAGGTCCGTGTAAAGGTGGGATTGCCCCGCGACTCCTAGAAGGTTGAGGATGGCTGGGCTTCTCGCTCTAACCCGGGCGCATTATTGACTCCCAGTTACCTCCTTGCTATTTGATACAGGAAATAGGATATGACAACGCGTACAGGAAAAAGAGTTGTCTTTGGGGCCGCGAATGCATTGGGGAGGGGGAATCAGATCTTGGGGTTTTCTTTGGCTCCTCTGGTTATCCGCACTCCTTCGCCCCGCCTCCCCTCTTTCCAGTTGTTCCAAAGGGGTGTGGTTTTTCCTGGGAAAATGGCTGACCGCTGGAGTTGAGACTGAGACTCTGGGCTGGGGGATGGGGTGGATGGACGCCCTTGCTGGAGAAGGCTGCTGTTATCAGAGTCCTGAGAAGTGGGGGTAGGGTGAAAGACCAAAAAGTGAAATCCGTTTGACAACCAGGACCTTGGATTCGGAAAAGCTGGTATTGGGACTGTCTGAAGTCCTATTCTGTCTGCCTAGCCATCCCATCTCTGCCGTGTCGCCTGTCTGTGTCTGTGGATCTTGCGCCTGAAGGCCAGTTCAACCCTAGGAGCAGGAAGAAGAGGAAAATTGCCCTGAAACAGGTAGGTTAGAGTGAAGGTGGTGGCACTATTTAGGGATCCCTGAGGTGGAGAAAGGTGAAGACTGCAAACTCCAGTGGGCCTATGGACGTCCCCCTCATACCCCTCCTTCTCTCTGGACCATTGCAGAGCTTGCAAAAGAAAGCGCTCTGCAGGGAAAGAAGTGGCTGGGAGGGTGTAGGTGTCTGCGAGAGTTCTGGGGTGAGAGTGGGGGTAGGGAGGACCTTACTCCAAATTACTCTTCGGTCCCAGAGTTGTCAGTCCTTAGGTTACATGGGGGCGGAAACCTAGACGAGGAAGGAAGGAAATTGCTCCGGAGCAGTGAATGTAATGGGTGGGGGTAGGAGTATCCTGGTACCTCTGAGATGGTGGGGGTGGCGGAGGCCAGGGCGGAGTTCGAGAGTTTTGTGCATTTTACGCCTGTCTGGCTTCTAGATACTCACTGTGGCTCCACCACCATCCATTTTGTTACAGGGAAGGAGTTGTGGCAGTCACCTTCGAAGGCGGTGACTTTTTTCGGGGGAGGGGGTAGGGTGGAGGTTTGGAGGAGGTCGTAGG
>NW_011491723.1:18690-20071 GCF_000754665.1 Bison bison bison | reverse complement strand
TTAGCAAATGCAACTTTCACCCAGAGATGTGCTGAGCCAGCTAAGGCTGGGTCTTCAGTAGCACCCACTGCAGAGTCTTTGAGAACACAAGTGTGTGTTCACCCACTGACTGGGCTTTGTTTTGGAGTGGATCAGTCCCACCCTGCTGGAGGGGCCACTTAAGAGGCCAGGGTTTCTGAGAGAAGCTGTCTGTTTGTGTTCCTGATAAAGAGGGGCAGGAAGGGCCATAGCACTTGGGCTCTCAGCAACTCCCCCAACAAGGCTGGCTTTTCAGACAAACCCGTCAGGGGTTTCACAACCTGCCCCTCAGCACATTCACTTCCCTCTGGTATCAAAGGAAGCATCAAGCCTGGAACGGACTTGGCAAGCATGTTCTTAATAACTGTCATGCTTATTAACAAATTTAATCCAGCCTGCTGCAGAAATGAGTTGCAGCAAAGTGACACAGTCTCCCGACACACTTGGCTGATGCACGTCTTCATCTGGCCCTGATTTTCAACACTGGCATTCAAGTTATCTGGGACATACAAAGCCTTTCCCTCCTCAACAGCAGGGTCGGGAGTCGGGATTGTGTTTCCATCAATGGAGAGGCTGGCCAAATGACTGTTGGTATCATGGCTAAATGAAAAACCGGCATCCTTGGGCTCAGCTAACAACATTTTTCCCTGAATGAAAGGGCCCTTGGAGAGGCCAAGAGCACAACAGAAATTTTTAAAGCTCTGAGCACTCCAAGTATTTTTGTGTTCATAAGGGAACGGGCGCTGTTTTACCAGGTATGTTCGACTGGCTTTGCCCCCACCTGAAGGTCTGTCCTCAGCACCACCGGGTGCCCCTGGTTCAGTCCAGTCCCCATCCTCACTCCAGGGCCGTGCCATAGTTGTCAAGTCAAACCAAATCTCGCGCTCCTCGTCATCCAGTTCCCGCTCATCATCCCATTCCTCTTCCTCCTCCTCCGACTTCTCACTGTCATCTCTTCCTATGGTTAGTTTGTAAACGCAGTAGCAGGCACCAGCCCCAATCATCAGTCCTGCAGCCATCCAACCCACTTCCCGAGCCCGGCCCATGTTCAGATCCGTTCAGCTGGGGGTGGGGGGTGGGGTAGGACAGAACAGGAGAGGGTCTTGTTTCACCTGAAAGAAGAGGGTTCTTAAGGCCAGGGTGAGTGATGGTGGAGGGGAGACAGCTTCAGCCTATTCCAGGCTCCTGAGGCTCTCCTGTGATGAATCTATGGGTGAAAAATGATATTAGGGCTTTTGGCAATACCTGGATTTTTGCCTCACCCGACAGAGTGGAGTTTGAGTTCCAGCTGAGAGAAGCGGATTATTTGGCAATAAGTTCTTTGTTCTTTTCTGTTATCCTCTGTCGGGTGAGGCAAAAATCC
>NW_011491723.1:17567-18590 GCF_000754665.1 Bison bison bison | reverse complement strand
TAATCCTGGCAAGGAAATATTATATCTTTGCTAAGGAAGAAATGAGATGTAGATAAGTTGGGTAAGATTCCCAAGATGACTCAGCAAGAGGCAGAGGCTGTGGCCTTCCAAACATGAGCAACTGTTTGCTTTAAAATCCTCATTATAGAGCCAAACATCAGTATAATGCCTCCATAGATACCCAGCACAAAACTCTTGATGAAGACAGAGATGGAGATGAGGTTCTGTATATTGATTATATAACTTTGTAGATATTCACACAGCAAAATGTAGAAGAAAGAATAAAGTCTTAGAAGTTGCCTATAGGTGAGGCTTGGGTGGGTAAGAAACAAAGATACTGATATGTATATTACTGCTCCTATGTGTCAGGTATGGTGAATAGTTGGAGATTGGAGTAAATAATAAAAAACTTCTATATTGATAACTTGAACTTGTAGTGCTGAGTGACTTTTCGACCTGGGGTGGCAATGAGGTGAAGTTGGGTAATAAAAAGCCACCCTGCAGCAGGGGCACAGGCCTGACTAGTGTCCTTCTGCTCCGCAGGTCTCTTTTCTCATCTTCTCCTCCCTTCCCATTCTCCTTCCCTTTCCCTCCTTCACACTTTTCTCTTATTTCCTCCTCCGAGAGACCATTGACAGTAGTCTCTTTGTGCTTCTGTGTCTTTTGGGGGTGATCGTTTCATCTCCATGACACCAGGTCATGCACCAGTGGGCATTTGATACAGAATGATAATTGTCATTGCTGTGGTAACAAGATGACCCTGGGTATGTATGGCTGGATGCCAAGACTTTTCGGACCGTTGTTGAACAGAAACTGAGAAAGCACCGGTCTTAGTGTGGAACAGCCCTATGTGCATTGCATGAATTTTGATGTCCCATACCTGGTGTTATTTGAAACTGAGTCACCCGGACTTTGGGAAGTGCTGTGTGAGACAGATGTGTGACTGCCTGGTCCAGGGAAGACACAGGGCCGGCCCAGCCACACTCTGATGTCCTGATGCTTTCACATCAGAGGTTGCCACTC
>NW_011491723.1:16318-17467 GCF_000754665.1 Bison bison bison | reverse complement strand
CACTCTACTCTCTGAGTTTGTCTTTTTTAGATTCCACATGCAAGTGATATCATACAGCATTTTATTTTACACAGTCTGACATTTCACCTAGCATAAATGCCCTCAAGTTTTACTGAAGTTGTTGAAGACAGTAAGTTTTCCTTCTTTCTCATAGCTGTGGTATATATACTGCATCTTCTTTATCTATTCATTTGTTGTTGGAAACGTAGATTGTTTTCATATCTTGGCTATTTTGAATAATGCTGCAATGCTCATGGGTGTGCAGATATCTTTTTTAGATCTTGTTTTTATTTTCTTTGGAAATATATCCATAAGTGGATTGCTGGATCACATGACAGTTCTGTTTATCAAATTTAATTTTATCAAATTTAATTTCATACTGTTTCCATAGTGACTGTACCAACTGGCATTTCCACCAGCAGTACACAAGGGTTCCCTTTCTCCATGTCCTCATCAACACTTGTTATCTCTTGTCTTTTTGATGATACCCATTATAACAGGTGTGAGGTGATACTTCGTTGTGGTTTTGATTTCTCTTTCCCTGATGATTAGTAGGTGTTGAGTACCTTTTTGTGTATCTGTTGGCCTAGGAGATTTTAAATAAACTGATACATTCCTCAGAGAAATAGGATCTTTGTTCCCTTCTGAGAGCTGAAAATGTTTCCTCAATTCCATCTCATCAATTTTTACAGCATTGTATGGGTTTAGACATGAAGACATGAAGCATAAGTGTTTCTAAGAGTAGGAGTGGTGGAATTTTGGAAATATACATACATGTTTCTGGATTTAACACATTCCTTATAAATGTTTTTTAAGTGTTCTGTTTTCATTAAAGAAATTCATTGTAAGTATACTCTGTATTTTCAAGGGTCAGTTGGTGACTTGAGAGTCAAATTTTGTGTTTATGTTAAAATATTGTCATGGCACTAAGTAGCGCCACTGTATTCAGTGATCATAAGATGGACATTTCCTTACCCCACCCCCAGTTTTAGTATTTCTGAAGTTATGATAGGTCTTACAGTCTTGTCATAGTTTAAATAAAAGTATTTTTTTCATTCTCAGTAGTATATAAAATAATGATGTATCTAATAATCAAAGGCATCTTAGATCAATGAAATTGTTTCTTGTCAGTGAGACTATGCAAAGACA
>NW_011491723.1:13329-16218 GCF_000754665.1 Bison bison bison | reverse complement strand
TCAGCAGGTGAACCAGGAAGCCCAGAGTGCCTTGCTGGTGAAAAACTCACAAGTCAAGAACATGTCACAACTTTCTGGTCTTCCTTAAACATTTATAGTTGAAACACACCAACATTACAACTCATCTTTCTAAACCCCTAACTCATTTGTTTTGCCATCCTCTCCTTACACTGTTCTTCTTATCATCCTTTATTTTACTTCTCCAAAGAAATTGATTTATATTTATGAAGCCTTACTAACAGAACTTGCAGATTTAACTATCATTCAACTTTTGGCTGCTAAGAACTTAAAAAGTGGCTTTTATTTATTTTGAATATATACATTAGAAAGAACTGCAGAGCATGTAAAACTTAAGAAAGACAGGTGTCATTGACATGGCTCTACAATAAGGACTCATTTCACAACTCTTACTTAGCCATGTTTCAGGGACAAAAGCTCCACTCTTATCTCTCCTCATTAGTTAAAAATCTCTCTCCCCTTTGGTATATTTTTCAATTTTTCCAATGTATAACCCCTGACCACCATTATCCCAGGCTGTCAGATCCTTCCTGTTTGGATCCACTCCCTCTCTTAAACTTCCTAACCCCATGGGAATGATAACCCTTTTAATTCTCTTTGTCATTTTGATCCACAATTCCTACAACCGAACCTGGGGACTGACATTTAAAATCTATTTTCCCTCCATTATACACCCACCAACAAATATTTATTTAAGGGCATGCTATTTGCCTGACATACCATTTAAAAAGCAAAATGGGAAAATCCTTAAGCAATCCCTCAGACAAGTCTTCAAAAGACTATGTGAGTCCACTGTCAAAAGGAACCTTTTGGCTTAAATCAGTATATGGTCATATATGATGCAAGATTTATAAAGTATTCAAAAACAGAAAAGGATCAGCAGATGGTAACACTGATGGAATTTTGGAGGGTAAGAAAAATAAATGATAGAAGATTGCTATCTTTAAAAGCTGTATTACTTTTTGTATCGTGTTGTTTTTGTGTTGTATATTAGTTAATTTTGTTTGATTGCAAGCAACAGAAACCACATCTGTTTAACTTAAACAGTGAGGGAATTTTGAAGACCAGCATCAGCTCTGAGGTGTTAAGGTAGGAGGAACCGATAGATGGTCTCTTCAGGACGCCATAAACTTCCACTGATGTTTGGTTTTCTATCTTTGCTCAGGTTTAAATTTCAGTAAGAGAGTAAGTATTGAGTCAGTTTGTTTTGGGCACAATGACCACCCTTTTGCTGTGGAAAATGACAGGGCATTTAAAATGTGAAATGCATTTCCTTTCTTTTCCCAGGGAGAACTGTAAACTGTTTCAGAGGTTATTGTGGATTTGCAGGAGCACTTTAACTACTTTGGATATGCATCTTTTGTCCAGCTGTGACTGAGGTGCTGGGGGTCTATCTGCCACAGCATGCGTTAGTTGTCACTGAACATTAGAGAGGTGCAGTTCTGAAATGGTGGTGCACAAGGCTGTCTTCTAGGCCAAAGCTACCTGACTTCCTTGACAGGATTCCACACAGTCACATCGACAGTACAAAGTCTTACGGTCATCCCTTCATGATCAATACCTGAATTTGTCTGTATAGTGAGAGCAGATGCCTGTATCAAGTGAAGACTCTCATTCAGAGAGACATATATAAATCTATATCTGAATGCCCAAACCCATGGATTTCTGCATTCCCTCCCTGTAAGAAGGCCACAGGGAAGCTAAGTCTCACGAGAAAATGACAACTGAAAAATTTATCCTGAGAAGTACAACCATCAGGGGTACTAGAGGTTTCTGTTAGTTTTACCAGCCCCTTCTCTCCCCGTTGGCAAGCTACTACTTGGGAAGCCACAACTTCAGAAGGTTGCGTGGTAAGCCTGCAATCAGAGAGCAAGGGCATTGGTGCACTTTAAGAAGTGGCTTTCAGCTAAGAAACTTGAAGTACACTTACATATGATGGGGATGGCTCTGCCAAAGAAAGCTAATTTTTCCACGCATCTTAGCCAAGACTTCCTCTCCTCCAGACAGTGCTTGGGTGGGAACTATCAACATTTTCCTCTGACTCTTCTTTTCATATACTCCTGTTTGAATAAGCCCCCTCACTGCACATGATCTTTCTCTAAACACAGAATCATACAGTTGATTTGCTTTCTGCTTACTAAATTTCAGTCATATCCTGTTCATCTTAACCTTACACAGTGTTGTATATCAATTGTATCTCAATAAAAATGGAAGAAAAAAATACATTTTAGTCATATCCTAGTACTATTTTTCAGAAGTTACATTGATATGAATTTCTGTGGAATTTTGCCTGTTCCCAAATTTCCCAGTCTCTTGATTTACTCCCATATTGTCTATGGATCTTAAAATTTTTATACTCAGAGAACAACCTTATATCTTAACTATCAGGGCATATCACACTGTAGATCCTGTGTTATGACATTATTTTATTATTTTTCCCACTCTTAAAAGTTCGCTCATTGCTGACAGGTGACTTGTTGAATTCACCAATACAGTCAATGAAAAGGTTTCAAACTAATGGCTAGATGCTGAGTTCAGCCAATTTTGACTTGGCCTAACACCTCTAACACCTACTTCATTTAAAGATGCTGTTGTCCATTTGTATATTTTGTAATGTTCTTTGTATATCACTCACTTTGTCAGTGTGCATGCCTCCTATCTGACAGACATCCATGACATACTTGTGATTACTACTCAACCCTTCTGTGTAGCTGGCTTCTGAGGGCTCCTGTGGCTTGCTAACTGATGAAAGTGAAAAGTCTATAGCTCTCTTGTTTAGAAGGCTGGCCTAGTTAGAAGATTTATGTATTCTCAGACACACTGATGAGCTTATTCAGGATTGTGTTATGTGCTAGGCCCCAGAAGACACTT
>NW_011491723.1:12528-13229 GCF_000754665.1 Bison bison bison | reverse complement strand
ACCATCGAGGTGGCTGATGACATCCATACTGGAGATCTACCTCCCTTCCATCCCAGAGTGTGGTGAAGTGTAGGAGGGGCACCTTCAAACTGTACTAGTGGGACCATACTTGATACAAGATCCATCTGGATACATGTTTCAGAAGCTTTCAAGATGTGCATGCTCTTTGACCCAGAGATTCTACCTGTAGAAATTTGTCTTGAAAGAGGCACTTGGCTAAGAAATTAAGGTATGTATATGCATTAAATATTATTTAACTCTTGAAAATGTTGATGGTCAACCACGCTTTTTCACATGGAAAAAATTCAGCATATAATCTTAAGTGGAATAGCCAATTACATTACTATATACTATATTCAATTTTTGATAAACATAAAATATTTATATATATTATAATTTCTGAAAGGTTATATACCAAAATTTGAAAAATGGCTATGAGTAACAGGATAATGAATGAGTTTAATATTAAATCTTTTCCTTCATCTATATCAAAATGATTAGCTATATCTCCATCCTGTCACATAATTGCCATTTCTTTTTTTTGGTGAAAACAGTTAAAATGTACTCCATTAGCAATATTAAAGTATATAATACAGTATTACTAGCTATAATCACCATGTTATACATTAGATCCCAGAACTTGTTAATCTTATAACTGGAAATTTGCACCCTTTGACCAATATCTCCCCGTTTTCTCCACC
>NW_011491723.1:8515-12428 GCF_000754665.1 Bison bison bison | reverse complement strand
GTGGGAGGGGAAATTGGGGACCCGAGTTGGTGGATGACGTAGGTCTCACGTGACCAAGAGCTGACGTGTGCAGAAGTCCTTCTTGTTCTGGTCGTTGTTCCCGTCTGAGTATCAGCTCCCCATTGCCCCGAGGGCCAGTGGGCCTGCAGCAGAGGAAAGAAGGAGGAGGAGAAGGAGATCGTCCAGGATCCGTGCAGGTCAGTGCCTGGGACATTCCAGAAGGTGGGGGTGGCCGAGGGTGCAGGGCGGAAACCGTCGCGGATCCTGGGGCGCCTCCGTCGTCTCTTCCACTCGCCGCCAGCTTTCCAAGACGTCTGTCCCGCCCGCAGCCCATTCTGATGCTGCGAAATGGTGAGCAGGGGGGTGTTTGGAAGGAGCTCAGAGATCGGGACGTGGGAATCTGGTGGGAACCGAGGCCGTAATCTGGAAAGGGAGCTGTGCCCTGGGTGTTGGCCCCCAGTCCTCCAGGACGGTGCCAGAGGGGAAAGGCTGGATATGGGGAGGGGAGGTGCAACGTGATGTGTCAGCAGAACCCCGAGAGGGGTCGAGGGGGTGGGAAACCTTTGACAGCCAGGCCTCCGAATTAAGAACAGAGTTTTCTGTTCTGGGGACCGGTCCGTCCACCAAGCACTAGGTCGCGGCAGTTTCCCGTCTTTCTTACTGTGACTGTGTCTTCCTGACCATGGCTCTGTGTCTTGTGGATCCGAGCCTCTCCCGGGTTGCCAGTCTTTCCGTAGGTTGCGGCACCACACCAGGCTAGAGAAGAGGAAGGAAATTAACCCGGATCCGTGAAGGTCGATTTGAGGGTAAGACCATCTAGAGACCCTAACGGGGGCGGTGGGAGGATGGGGTGGGGAGAAACCAGAGGTAGCGATAATCTAGGTTAGGTCTGAGTCTGAGTGTGTTTCTCACACTCTTGGGACTGTGGCGAAATGGCGTGCAGTGTGTGTGTGTATGTGTGTGCGTGCGCGCGCGTGTGTCGTGGGGGGTGGGGTGGGGGAGAATGACAGAAGGGAAACCTATCAGATAGTTTGTTCGTAATCCTCTTCTCTCAACAGCACTTAGTCCCCATGTTTTCGATCTGTCATCCTGCAGGTCTGCTGTAGCAGGTGGCACCAGTTTAAACGAGGGAGGAAGTTTCCTCGGATCCGTAGAGGTCGGTTTGGGCATGGGGGCTGCCTGGAATGGGGGAGGGGTTGGAAATTGCCCGCGGTTGGACAGGCTCACCCAATGTTACTGTTTCTCCAACATCTCTCCATTTCAGGCTAGGGAAGCGGCAGGCATGTGCATGTTTTGGATGGCAGAGAGAGGTTGTGTTTTTGTTTTTTTAAAATCTGACAATCTAGATAGGTGAATCAGGAAAGCAACAAATGGAGGAACAGTCAATCCATCAAGGCTTCAGTTCTCACTGGCTCTGGTCTCTCTGCAGATTGCAAGGGTTGTTGGGCGTGGCACACCTCCAGGGGAGGGAAGAAGGAGCAAACTGCCTGTCTGGAGGAGGTTAGTGCAATGGTGCCACTCCCTGGGAACATCCAAGTTTGGGGTAGCTGAGGCCCCAGCAGAGAGGATGGGCTCCACTGCCTTTATCTAGGCTTGGGGAGGAGGTGGGCTGGGGAGAGTGAAATGAGGGGGAAAGAGTTTGTTAACAATCTACATTTTCTACCAAGAATTCATTTGCTTGTCCCTCTGTACAACTCTCTGCAGAGGACAACTTAAGGAGAAGAGAAACTCAAACCCTGTTTTCTTTCTCCACCCCTAGGTCCACCTCCAGAATCAGTTGTCGCGGCCTTGAAGTGGCTGAAGACGATCATCCTCCACAGGCCTGCACCCAGGCCAGGCCCATAGCCCTCCTCCCCCAGCCTGAGTGACTACTCTGTTTCTTTGTCCCTGATACCATCAGGGACGATTGCATGGGCTACGCCAGGAAAGTAGGCTGGGTGACTGCGGGACTGGTGATTGGGGCTGGCGCCTGCTATTGCATTTATAGACTGACCAGAGGAAGAAAACAGAACAAGGAGAAAATGGCTGAGGGTGGGTCTGGGGATGTGGATGATGTTGGGGATTGTCCTGGGGCCAGGTACAATGACTGGTCTGATGATGATGATGACAACAGTGAGAACAAAGGTGTAGTATGGTACCCACCTTGGGCCCGGATTGGGACTGAGGCTGGAACCAGAGCTAGGGCCAGGGCGAGGGCCAGGGCCACCCGGGCTCGTCGAGCTGTCCAGAAAAGGGCTTCCCCCAATTCAGATGATACTATTTTGTCCCCTCAAGAGCTGCAGAAAGTTCTTTGCTTGGTTGAGATGTCTGAAAAGCCTTATATTCTTGAAGCAGCTTTAATTGCTCTGGGTAACAATGCTGCTTATGCATTTAACAGAGATATTATTCGTGATCTGGGTGGCCTCCCAATTGTTGCAAAGATTCTCAATACTCGGGATCCCATAGTTAAGGAAAAGGCTTTAATTGTCCTAAATAACTTGAGTGTGAATGCTGAAAATCAGCGCAGGCTTAAGATATACATGAATCAAGTCTGTGATGACACAATCACTTCTCGATTGAACTCATCTGTGCAACTGGCAGGTCTAAGATTGCTTACGAACATGACTGTTACTAATGAGTATCAGCACATGCTTGCTAATTCCATTTCAGACTTTTTCCGTTTATTTTCAGCAGGAAATGAAGAAACCAAATTTCAGGTTTTGAAACTCCTTTTGAATTTGGCTGAAAATCCAGCCATGACTAGAGAACTGCTCAGGGCCCAAGTACCATCCTCGCTGGGTTCCCTCTTTAATAAGAAGGAGAACAAAGAGGTGATTCTTAAGCTTCTGGTCGTATTCGAGAACATAAATGACAATTTTAAATGGGAGGAAAATGAATCTACTCAGAATCAATTCAGCGAAGGTTCACTTTTTTTCTTTTTAAAAGAATTTCAGGTGTGTGCTGATAAGATTCTGGGGCTAGAAAGTCATCAGGATTTTTTGGTAAAAGTGAAAGTTGGAAAATTCGTGGCCAAACTGGCTGAGAATATGTTCCCAAAGAGCCAGGAATAAGTTCTTGATTTTGTAGTTTAGAAGCAGCACATGTTGTAAACTCTTCCTTTTCTCCACCTTGTCTATATGGTAAAGGAATCCTTTCAGCTGCCAGTTTTGAGCAATGAATATCATATTGTATCATCAATGCTGATATTTATCTGAGTTGGTCTGCAGGCCTAAGCTGGATGAATGAATATCACTACCTGTTCTGAAAATGTTTGTTGCTTTTTATCTCACTGCCTAGATTGAAATATTTTTACTATTTCTTCTGCATAAGTGACAGTGAACCAATTCCTCATAAATAAGCTCCCTCCTATCATTTGCATTGACTGCATTTGTGTATCATCAATGAAGTTGTGTGATAATGCTGGAAAGAAGAAAAGAAAGAGAGAAACCATACTTATCTTTCGGTTTGTAATCTAGTTGGAGAGATAAAAACATACAAACAAAAAGAAAACAATATCTCAAGCATATACTTTTTGTTAAATATTTGCACTCAGAGCACAGAGAAAGCAAAGGTTTCTGCAGGATACAGTAGTCAGCTACAGATTTATGGAGGAAGTGTTCATTTAAAATGAATCCTCAGTGGGGTAGGTAGTTAGGGAGTTCCATGTGATGGGAGAGAAGGGGAACTGGTGTGAGAATGGCATGGAGGTAGGAACTCTTGCTGTGATAGTGAGGAGACTAGTCTGTTTAGAGTGGAAAGTGTGACTGGAAGTACATAAATTTGGAAAGTTGGCTGAAGCCAGTTTGTGGAGAAATGTTTGAATATTACCTCACCGAACGCTGAGAGCCAGTGAATAATTTTGACTAGAAAGAAAAATTGGAATTCATATAGAAGTCCTTCTCTCACCTACTGTGCAGTGTCTATGAGAGTATGG
>NW_011491723.1:7173-8415 GCF_000754665.1 Bison bison bison | reverse complement strand
GGGGCTGGGTCTTGGTGCAGCTGAGCGCATGCCTGAGGGTTTCCAGGGCTGGTGCCAACCAATTAGTAGCTGAGGCCAGGTTCGCAAATAGATGGCTGCTCAGCTTGTGGTGTCCCAGGACTTGGGCTTGTCTGCTGGTGGTGAGTAAGCCCCTGGTACTAATAGGCTAGAGAGTGAAAGTGAAGTTGCTCAGTCGTGTCCGACTCTTTGCGACCCCATGGACTGTAGCCTACCAGGTTCCACCATCCATGGGATTTTCCAGGCAAGAATACTGGAGTGGGTTGCCATTGTCTGGAGGACTCCAAAATGGTCCTCATTAGCATCAGTGCTCTCATAGGAGAAAGAACTCCCCAAACAGCTGCACAAGTTTTAAGAGCAGAATCTTTGTTCCTATAGCTCTCAGGCTCTTCTGTTTGCAAGCCTCATTGGCCTTAAAAGTCAGACATTCTGGAGGCTCCTCTTCCTGACACATGACCCCCAGGCTGGGGAGCCCAATATGGGGCTCAGATCCTCTGCTCCTTGCAGGGAACATCTGTGATTGTGTATATCCTTCCATTTGTGGGTCACCTACCCAGGGACGTGAGTTTTGGCTGTATTGTGTGTCTTCCCCTCCTACCCATCTCATTGTGGTTCCTTCTTTGTATCTTCAATTGTGGAAACTATTTTATGTTAGTCTTCAGGTCATTCTCATTGATATTTGCACTCTAAAGGCTGTAATTTTGATGCTCCCTTGGGAGGAGGTGAGTTCACAGGTGAGTGCCACAATCCTACTATCTTGGCCATAGCTCTCCTCTTTCTTATTTTCTAATACAGGTTTCCCCTGCTGTCCAAAAGTAGAGTGTTCATGTGAAACCTTTCACAAGCCAAAATGGCTTAAAGTGAAGACCAATTATCTTAGGATAAATATTATTATGATTAATGGACACACAAAATAGATTGAGATAAAGCCTCTGTACTATGGCACAGTGCAAAGCTATGGCAGCTCGATGCTGAGATGATGAGTGTAGTTCACAGGGAAGGAGCTTGGCAGTGAATGCTGCTCTCACTGCTTGGGGTAAATGCTGCTTCCATAATAGCTCAGCTTGCTGCAAAACAAATGCTGAATGCTATTTCCTCTTTTCACCTTTTCCATAAAAGCAAAAATTGCCTTTGGATTTCTTTCAGTTAGCAAAAACAAGTATTAATGTAGGTCTTTTGTAAAACAAAAACAAAAACCACAAGTACTATAAGGCAAACCTTAAA
>NW_011491723.1:6061-7073 GCF_000754665.1 Bison bison bison | reverse complement strand
AAGTGACTTAGCACGAACCAGAACATATTTACAATATTGAGTTCTCCAATCCATTAACATGATATATTCCTTCCTTTAATTATGTCTTCTTTAACATCTTTCAATAATGTCTGAACTTCCATCTTCAGTCTTCCAGGTATTTTGTTTGAATTATTAATATTTCTAAGACTTGGTAGTTTTTCAATGCTATTTCTAAGTGACTTAGTTTTTAGAATTTCATTTTCTGATTTCTTGCTGCTGATATAGGAATAGAGCTGATTGTAAAACCCATACTGACATTGTGTTGCGTGATCTTGTTGAAATAATTTAATTTTAATAGTTCATAGATTCTTTTTTGTTTTCTACATATGTAATACTTTTGTATGCAAATAGTCTTCCTTCTTCTTCAGTTTTCTTGAACTTTCATTTCTTTTTCTTCCCTTGTTGCACTGCATAGAATCCTCAGGACGGTAATGAATAAAAGTGGTGATAGTGGCCATCCTTTTCTTGTTATGCATCGCAGGTGGAAGCTCCTGATACTTTAACATTAACTATGATATTTGTTCCTTTGTTTTTGTAGGTAGTTTTTAATCAAATTATGGAAGCTTCTTTTTTATTTCCTGATGGCTAAAAGTTTAAAAACTGTTTTTAATGGAAGTACAGTTAATTTACAATATTGTGTTAGTTTCAGGTGCATAGCAAAGTGATTTGGGTATTTTATATATATATGCATATATATATGCAATTCTTTTCGTCAGCTATTTGGTTCTTCTTTATTTTTCTACCTCTTTGTTGAAATTCTCACTGTGCTCATCCTTCTCCAGAGTTCAGTGAGTATCTTTATAAGCATTACCTTGAATGCTTTATCAGATAGATTGCTTATCTTTACTTCTTCTGGGGCTTTGTCTTATTCCTTCATTTGGATCATATTCCTCTGCCTCTTCATTTTGTCTAACTGTTCTGTTTATTTCTATATATTCAGTAGGTCAGTTATGTTTCCCCATCTTGGAGAAGTGGCCATATGTAGAAGCTG
>NW_011491723.1:3881-5961 GCF_000754665.1 Bison bison bison | reverse complement strand
CCCAGCCACACTCTGATGTCCTGATGCTTTCACATCAGAGGTTGCCACTCAAACATTTTGGGAAGGGCACCCTTCTAGTATAGTAGCCGTGATTGTGGCAGCTCATGGGGGCAGGGAGGAGCCAGTGTCCTTTCTTTAGAAAGGATGGCAGTTTCTTGGAAACTGAGGAAGTTAGAAACTCAAGGATATTCTGCTATTTTGTTTTTATCTACTGATTTTAGGAATTTAAGTGGGTCTATTCCAGGCAAATGTGTTCAAAGGTGATTTTACAAAGATGGAGTATAGTTCTCTTACAAATTGTCACCCAAAGCATAATATTTAAAGCTCAGGAAACTGGTTTTCTATTTTTAAATTCATATTTTACTTGCCTTATTTCAAAAGAGATTCTAAGTGTAGATTTAGCAAATTGATGTAGTTCAGGCAAATTTTGTGTTTATGCCTGTTTGGTTAATTTCTCTGCTCTATTCCCTTGAGAGTGGTTTTTTGAAGAATGATTATGACTATTTTCAATGCTAACATTTTACATTCATTCTTCATCGTATCCCAGACTGAAATTTTTTTTTCCTGATTTCTCTGTTCAAACTGTGGCTCTTCTTGCTTTTAAACCAGAACTATCATGCTGCCATCTCCGGGTGCAGAGGACTAGGATATTGACCCCTGAGGTGTGGTATCAAGCAGGATAACACATATTTACTTTCAGAGATATGTATCTCCATGCTTTTCCCTGTCCACTGTGTCCTTCTCAGGCCTTGTGTTAAGGGCTTGGGCATTGTTGGGTTTGGGGATAAGCCTGAGAGGAGGGAGGGAGTGGGAAAGAAGCCTTACTGGGGGTAGCTTCATTCTAACAGGTTCATGTCAAAGGAATTTGATCCAGCACTGACAGTGGGCTAAGTGTAACTCTTTGACCCTTGTTGACCATTTACATTTTAAAAAGTGAAAGAGTAAGTGTAGTACAAGCATCTTTGGGTATTCGAACATTTCTAAGTTTGTGCATGGACATAATATGTTATTAAATTGGATGGATTTTCTCTTTTGAAAATAAAAAAAAGAATGAGAGTCTGTTACTCTAAGAAATGTAATTACCAAGTAGAACAGATTTTTAGTGTTGGCTGCTCAGAACATTCTGTCCTTAAGATCAGTGTACATCAGGAATAACATTATCATCAGAAGGTTGTTTATTTAGTGCTTAGGGAATTGGGGCGAACTGACGTAGCTAGATGTTGGTGCTGTCAAAGTAGAAGAACCTGATGCACCCATGTCAATTATGGGGGTTGACTTGTGTCTGAAATCAAATACTTGTATTCAAGAGCTAGAGCATGTTTCTCTCTGTACACAATTAGAAATTTTGTCTGCCCAG
The DNA here is from genome assembly GCF_000754665.1 of Bison bison bison. Lineage (NCBI taxonomy): Eukaryota > Metazoa > Chordata > Mammalia > Artiodactyla > Bovidae > Bison > Bison bison. The sequence goes on along the minus strand of NW_011491723.1, from coordinate 4,604 downwards.
ATGACCCTTAGCCAGAGGTGGATTATTAGTTGATGGTAGTTTTATGACTGTTAAGATATATTATCAATTAGTTTCCATACAGGATTTGAGAAATGTATATTTTACAACAGGAGAAAACTGTAGTATTTGTAATGCATTCCCTCCTACATATTGATTAGTATCTCCCTTTTCTGAACCTTTCTTATGAGTAATGATAACGTGTTACTGATTTTTTGGAAACAAAGGTAAAACAAATTGTTACCTCTTTAGTTTTTTCCCATTTCTACTTCAGTTTTCTGTTTGCTAAAATGTGGTTTAACTATAATCTTGCTAAATTTTGTGGCTTTATTTCAATAAGCTGTAATGAAAATTCTGACATAATGAAATGGATCAATAAAAGAAAACTTTTAATTTTTACTGTCTTCCATCATTTAAAATGAATTAAATGGATTATCTTGTTGATATTAGAAAAGATGGAATCTAGGCAAGACCAAATAAAACAGACAACTATTTTCAAAAAAAAAAAAAAAACAGACAACTATTTTCTAAATCTTAAATCCATTTAAACTGACTTGGAGAATAATTCTTTGTAATTACTTAGTATTTAAGATCATCAATCTTCACCTCTTGTTATGCTGATCTGTGTAATCTATAGCCAAAAATTGAAAGTATTAAATCACACCATGTTGCTTATAAAAATTACTTAAGTTCTGATTGATTTTCTTCTGATATAAAAGTTAAACC
>NW_011491723.1:0-806 GCF_000754665.1 Bison bison bison | reverse complement strand
TTTAGTCATGCCCCATAAGCCTTGATATGATGTATTCTTTTTCTTTTTGTCTTGCTTTTAGCTTGTAGTTTTACTTTTAATTTCCTCTTTGACCCAGGGGTTATTTTGGAGAACAGTGCTACATGGTCAGGCAGTTATATTTAATGGTAATCTTCTATTTATTTATAATTTTATGCTGTTAAGACAATGTACCTATAAATTCATTCCTTTTTTAGAATGTATTTCCTGTTTCATTTAATCTAAGTTTTTAAATTTGAAAATCATGTTTTTCAATCCCAGAAATTATTTTTTCTGCTTTAGTTATATTTTTTTCAGCACTGTTATTAGTTATTTTGCTAAAGATTATATCTGACTCCTTAAGTAGTTCTATTTCAGTGGGAGATAATATAAGTTTTAAAGTGCACAGACAATGAATATGAATAGTCATTTATGGAAGTAATACAAGTGACTGGAGAAATTTGGAGACTAGAAACTCCAAGGAACGTCTTCTGGAGATATCCCTTGGAGGCAGGACTGGGATTTGAATGAAATAAATTTTATGATTCTGTGTTTATTCTTCACTGTATGTGCATTTTCTTCAAACATTGTTTTTTAGACATACCTAGTGATACCTACCTAAGTGGTAGATTACCCTCTTCCCAAGTTGCTCCAATGGAAAAGAATCTGCCTGCAATGCAGGAGACCTGGATTTGATTCCTGAGTCAGAAAGAACCTCTGGAGAAGGGCATGGTGGGCTACTCCAGTATTCTTGCCTGGAGAATTCCATGGACAGAGAAGCCTGGCAGGCTATATAGTCCATGGGGTCC
>NW_011491722.1:9220-10349 GCF_000754665.1 Bison bison bison | reverse complement strand
CCTTAAGAAAACAAGAGGAGGGCAAAGGAGCTTGAAGTAGAAATTAAAATCACTCTTGAGGTTACAAATGTCTAGTTGGGGTGGATGTGAGGAACACTCAGTAGAGCCAACATTGGCTCCCTAGCAGCCAAGTACTTTTCAATGTAAGTGGCAGCTTAGTAGCCATTTGAAGGAAGTATATTAGTATTTCCTTTATCTTAAATAACATGTAAAATGACTAATAGCAATAATAATGACACTAGTTAAACCTTACCAAGCATTGTGCTAAGTATATTATTTAGCCTTCACAGCAATCCTATGAGGTACATACTATAACCATCTCCATTTTACAGATGAGAAAGCTGAGATACAAATAGGTCAAATACTTTGCTCAAGGTCATGTAGCTAGAAAGTGGCAAAGCCAGGATTTAACACAAGCTGTTGGTCCTTGCAACCTGTGTTATTAAATACTAAGAAGGTACTGTTTCTGCAGAAATAGCCATCTGAGCTACTGTTAGGAAAACAATCCCAATTTTCTAGGCTTAACATTGACCCAAGCACAAGCATTGGGCCTGTAACAATGGTTTGGATGACCTTTTTACTCTCAAAGCTAGGCCTTTTTTGTTGTTCCACATTGTAGATGGCTGGCTAAGCACTGAAGATTACTTTGTGAGCACAGATTTATGTTTAGATGTGGTAATTTACAAATAATCTGATATAAGCTAATGTTTAGTTACCTTGATATCAGAGCAGATCTGGCCTCAAGATATTTTTGAAGATATATACCCATACATCTCAGACTTCCATGAACTGGTAATATTTAAGCCAAATCAGATAATCTAGTTGCTCTAGACTATGAGATTGTGATTCAGGACCACTGTATATAAAGCTATAATACATGAAATTTTAGTTTAAATTCTATTATAATGAAATAAGAAAGAAAAACGAAATAAAAAACCCACTACTCCTTTAGGAAATGTTTATGAGAAGTATATTAATTTTGATTTTTAAATGGCCAACATTTTGGAGCACTTAGTGTGTGTCAGGCATTGTCGAAGTATGATTTAACTCTCACAACAACCCTACGTGCATCATTCTAGATTTGTTTCTCAACTTTAATGAGCTTATGAATCACGTGGGGATCATGGGA
>NW_011491722.1:6223-7240 GCF_000754665.1 Bison bison bison | reverse complement strand
ACACATATACCTCCACCCCACACATGCACTGCCTCTCCCATTCTCAACATCCCTCACGAGAGGGGTTCATTTGTTACAACTGGTGAATGTATATTGATGCATCACAATCACTCAACAGCCATAGTTTACATTAGGCTTCAGTTTGGTGTTTTACATTCTACAGGTTTTGAAAAATTTATAACATATAGCCATATCACACAGGGTAATTTCACTGCCCTAAAATTCCTTTGTGCTCTGCTATTCATCCTTGTCCCCTCCCCCAATCCCAGCAATCACTGATCTTTTACCATCTCAACAGTTTTGCTTTTTCTAGAATGTCATATACTTGGAATCATACAGTATGTAGCCTTTTCAAATTGGCTTTTTTCACTTAGTCTTATGTATTTAAGTTTACTCCAAGTCTTTTCATGGCTCCATAGCTCATTTACCTTTAGTGCTGAATAACATTTCATTGTCTGGATATACCAGCGTTTATCTTTTTACCTACTGAAGGACATTGTGGTTACTTCAAAGTTTTGGCAATTATGAATAAAACAGCTATAAATATTTGTGTACACATTTTGTGTGAACATAAGTTTTCAACTCCTTTGGGTAAACACCAAAGGAATGCAATCACTGGACCCTATGGTAAGAACATATGTGGTTTTATAAGAAGTCGTCAGTGCACGTGTACCCCAGTGTTCATCACAGCACTGTTTACAATAGCTAGGACATGGAAGCAACCTAGATGTCCACTGGCAGATGAATGGATAAGAAACTTGTGGTACATATACACAATGGAATATTACTCAGCTATTAAAAAGAACACGTTTGAGTCAGTTCTAATGAGGTGGATGAAACTGGAGCCTAATATACAGAATGAAGTAAGTCAGAAAGAAAAACACCAATACCGTATATTAATGCATATATATGGAATTTAGAAAGATGGTAACGACAACCTTATACGTGAGACAGCAAAAGAGACACAGATATAAAGAACAGACTTTTGGACTCTGTGGGAGAAGGCAAAGGTGGGAT
>NW_011491722.1:4512-5988 GCF_000754665.1 Bison bison bison | reverse complement strand
TATCAGTATTCTGGATTTTGGCCATTCTAATAGGTTTGTAGTGGTATTTTGTTGTTGTTTTAATTTGCATTGCCCTGATGACGTATGATAGAAAGCAGTTTTTCAATATCCTTATTTACCATCCATACATTTATTTTCTTTGATGAGGAGGGGGTGGAGCTTCCCTTGTAGCTCAGTTGGTAAAGAATCTGCCTGCAGTGCAGGTGACCTGGGTTCAATCCCTGGGTTGGGAAGATCCCCTAGAGAAGGAAATGGCAACCCATTCCAGTATCCTTGCCTGGAAAATCTCATGGACAGAGGAGCCTGGTGGGCTGCAGTCCATGGGGTCGCAAAGAGTCGGGCACGACTGAGCGACTAACACACTTACTATATGAGTCACTGGTCTATTTTTCAATCAGGTTGTCTGTTTTACTATTGTTGAATTTTAAGAGTTCCTTGTATATTTTAGACAATAGTCAGGTATGTATTTTGTAAATACTTTCTTCAAGTCTATGGCTTGTTTTCTCAATCTCTTGACATTGTCTTTCACAAAGTTTTTAATTTTAATGAAGTTTAGGTGACCAAAAATTTCTTTCATGGATCATAATTTTGGTGTTATAGTTAAACAGTTATACCCATATCCAAGGTGTCATCTAGGTTTTCTCTTATGTTGTCTTCTAGGAGTTTTATAGTTTTGCCTGTTACATTTTGGCCTATGATCCATTTTGAGTTAGTTTTGTGATGGGTATAAACTTTGTATGTAGATTCATTTTTTTGCATGTGGATGTCCAGTTGTTTCAGCACATTTGTTGAAGAGACTACCTTTGCTCCATTCATCAAAGATCTGTTGATTCTATTCATGTGGGTCTATTTCTGGGCTCTCTATTCTGTTTCATTGATCTATTTGTCTATTCTTTCACCAGTGCCACACTGTCTTGATTACTGTAGCTTTATAGTAAGTCTTAAAGTTGTGTAGCATCAGTTTTCCAACTTTGTTCTTCTTCTTCAATACTGTGTTGGCTATTCTGATCAGGTCTTTTACCTCTCCACAAACTTTAGAATAATTTTTTTTTCATATCCACAAAATAACTTGCTTGGGTTTTGATTGAAATTGCATTGAATCAAGTTGGGAAAAACCGATATCTTGACAGTATTGAGTCTTCCTATCTATGTCGTGCTGGAGAAGATTCTTGAGAGCCCCTTGGACTGCAAGGAAATCAAACCAGTCAATTTTAAAGGAATTCAACCCTGAATATTCATTGGAATGACTGATGCACCAATACTTTGGCCACCTGATGCACAGAGCCAACTCACTGGAAAAGACCTTGATGCTGGGAAAGATAGAAGGTGAGAGGAGAAGGGGATGACGGAGGATGTGATGGTTGGATGGCATCACCAACTCGATGCACATGAGTTTGAGCAAGCTCTGGGAGTTGGCGATGGATAGGGAAGCCTGGTGTGCTGCAGTCCATGGGGTCACAAAGAGTCAGACATGAC
>NW_011491722.1:1603-2511 GCF_000754665.1 Bison bison bison | reverse complement strand
TCTCCATCTGTAGGAGCTCTAGTCCTCAACCCCAGTTTTCAGTGTTCACCTTGAAGGCATACAAGGCTGGAAATAGCCTCCTTGTAAATAAGATCAAGAAAACATGGGCATCAAATATCCTTTGGGCCAAGAGTTTATATAATGATTATTAGGTTCATCTTGACTCCCAATTGCCAACTAGAGGGGCAAGTTTTTAGAGAATGTCATAGCTGGAAGGGACCTTTAGACATTACTGAGTCTACACTTTGATTTTCTCTGCTGGCTGCAGAACAACTTAGAGGAAACAGCTAGGTTTAAAAGGACTGAACCCTAATGTGAAAAATATTTTCTTGTGCAGCAGTTTGGGAAATGTATAAGAGAATTAGGAATTATTCTCAATATAGAATTTTGAGATTAAAGAAGAAGAGTTTACAATGTACCTAGCCAAGCCCTGGACTAATTTGGTGGGGGTGGAGGGAGAATGAACTAAATTATCAGTTTTTTTTTAAAGGACAATACTATATCACTCTTTTCAAAATATATATTAATTCACAGTGCTTGTTAAAACATTAGCAAGTAGAGTTCCTGTTAGGCTTGTTTACAGTGAACAGATAAGGACAATGCATAATTAACAGCATTATTTTGCTACAGTGAGCTCAGTTCTTAAATCCTCAAGGAGTTCTGCTTTAAATGCCCGTCTCATCTCCCTCCCTTCCCCCAACACCCATCTCCACCTGTCAAATCCAACTCATTTCTCAAGGATCTTCTCAAATGCCTCCTGTCTGTGAAGCCACTTCACTAAAATTAATCACTTCTTCCTATATTTTCTCATAATATTTTATCTAGAATTTGATTTTCATATATTTGCTTATTCTCTCACTTCTCCCCAAACCAAACCAAGCTTTTATTGAGCCTTAGTATATGCCATG
>NW_011491722.1:0-1001 GCF_000754665.1 Bison bison bison | reverse complement strand
ACTCATTTATTATTTGTATACCTTTCCAGAATGATAAATTGCCTTAAAATGGATGGCATAATTGCTAAACTGATTCTCTGTCCAGGACAACTGAATTTATATGTAGGAATTTACTTAAGAGTTATAACCAGGGATAGATACACCCAACTAATACACCCAGTTTGATCTTATTGGCTATAATCTTTTCCCCATATAGGCACAGCCATATATATAAGCTGGAGAAGGCAATGGCACCCCACTCCAGTACTCTTGCCTGGAAAATCCCATGGACAGAGGAGCCTGGTAGGCTGCAGTCCATGGGGTCGCTAGGAGTCAGACACGACCGAGCGACTTCACTGTCACTTTTCACTTTCATTCATTGGAGAAGGAAATGGCAACCCACTCCAGTGTTCTTGCCTGGAGAATCCCAGGGATAGGGGAGCCTGATGGGCTGCTGTCTATGGGGTCGCACAAAGTCAGACATGACTGAAGCGACTTAGCAACATATATATAAGCAAGATTGCAAGTTTCTACTTTCAAAGAGAAATCCAGATGATCATTTCTGGCAGCAATCTGGATTTAAGGTGTGCATTAACAAAACATGCTGTGCTAAACATCTGTTACGAATCATCACTTAATGGTTGAAAAGTTAAGTCTTGATTAACTTTTCAGACTACAAATGGACATCTAACAATTTTTTTAGGTGTTTTATAAAAGTAGTTCCATGTCACTAAAGGAAGATATTGTTCATTTTCCCATGAGTCCCACACTCATGGGCAGGAGGCAAATATATTCAGAAGGTTAAGTGCTAGTGGTTGTCAAATGGTCTTCAAAATGTCTCACTCAAGTCTGTAGATCATGTCCTGCTATGCTGGTTCTCTTGTTCTGCTTGTGTGGCAACTCCTCAGGACATCACAAGTTGTAGAGTGGCTATAAATAAGTGTGCCCTAGGTAAGCTGATTGAAGATTAGCACTTTGGAACAAGAGTTCATTAGCACCAAAAAAATTTAAAAGACTGGGAA
>NW_011491721.1:14056-15857 GCF_000754665.1 Bison bison bison | reverse complement strand
AGATATTGATTTACATACATTAAAATCATTAAAACAGGCTGATTTTCTTCTTTTAAATGATTGTTACAGAACCAGGTTGAAACATTTTGCACTCATATTCATTGCTATATCATATATATATATAAAATTGAAATTTTACCTGCTGACAAAATAATTTGTTCACTAAGACTCATTATATTCCTATGCTGCAGATTCTATTGGAAAATAATTATTCAATAAAAGAATTTCAATCCCACTCTATTTTCTATGTTTAGAACATGTCCTACTTCCTATCTTGTATTGTGTAATATAACCTTCACCATGTACTCTGCAAGTACTGACACACCTGCATTTGATGGGCCTGAGCACCACCACGAGAAATGCTTTCTTCCTGTGTGTGGCTGTGGGCCACATGGAGAGTTCTCCAAAGCAGGAATCCTCCCCTGCTCAAATAAAACAATTCTTACATATATTGGGTTGGTCAAAAAGTTTGTTCAGGTTTTAAAATATTATAGAAAACCCCAAATGAACCTTTTGGCCAACCCAAGATTTTATGATTTTTAAATGTCATAGGCTTGCATATGTCATAGGCTTTCCTGGAGAAGGAAATGGCAACCCACTCCAGTATTCTTGCCTGAAGAATCCCATAGACAGAGGAGCCTGGCAGGCTACAGTCCACGGGGTCGCAAGATTTGGACACAACTTAGTGCACTGTCTGTCTCAGGCTTGCATATATTCCACCACATCTGGTAGAGAGACAAGAAAATCTTAGATGACTTTTCTTTGACAGAATGTGACAAATGCAAACTTATTTTGGGAGGCTCCAGCCTTCCAGAATGTTCGAGAGTAGAGAGGAGTACTTGATGTACAAAACTCAAGAAAAAGGTCTCTCATCTTTAACATGTCACATAAACTGCTTAAGTTCATACTATCAAAGTCTCTTGGGAAATTCACTCCCTCCAGGCTAAGTGTGGATACAGGGTTCTTTGACCAAGAAACCCAAGGCTATATTATTAGTTACTGGTATTCAATTCCCCCAGCACACCCATGAATCAGAGTTGCTGCCAATGACAAGGGTGCTGCATGGCAGTGTGGAGCACGCCTTGTGCACTTGTAGACCCAAATCTCTTGCTCCCCAAAGGGAGAAACTGTTCTGACTGTCACTCCCGTGATGTCTCCATACATCCCTTATATTCCCGTAACAAATGCCTTGGCAGGGCTTTATTTTCCAGTAACTTACATGCTTTAATATTAAAAGTATTAAATATTTATAGTTTTGAAGTAATTATAGATTGACAGTAAAGTTTTGAAAACACAGATAGTTTCTGTACACCTTTAATTCAATTTCCCCTCCTGTTAATATATTACTTTAGTACATTTGTCAAAATTAAGAAGACAATTTAATTTTATTAAGTAAACTCCAGAATTTTCTCAGATTTCACCAGTTTTTTCATTAACTTCCTTTCTTTGTTCCAGAACCCAATCCAGGATACCACATTTCATTTAGCACGATTTGGCTTTGGCTCAGCAACAAAAAATAAAATCAAGGTCCTACAAAGACATAAGAAGTTTAGATTCCTCTTTTTAAAATTTATTTATTTTTAATTGAAGGATAATTTCTTTACAATATTGTGTCTGTTTCTGCCATACACTAACATGAATCAGCTATAGGTATACATATGTCCCCTCCCTCTTGAATCTGCATCTCACCTGCCATTCCATCCCACCCCTGTAGGCGATCACTGAGCACTGGATTTGAATTTTCTCTATTATACAGCAAATTTCCACTGGAAATCTAATTTTACATATGGTGATGTTTATG
>NW_011491721.1:10775-11131 GCF_000754665.1 Bison bison bison | reverse complement strand
GGTGTTAGTTCTAAAAGGTCTTGTAGGTCTTCATAGAACTGTTCAACTTCAGCTTCTTCAGCGTTACTGGTTGGGGCATAGGCTTGGATTACTGTGATATTGAATGGTTTGCCTTGGAAACAAACAAAGTTCATTCTGTTGTTTTTGAGATTGCATCCAAGTACTGCATTTCAGACTCTTTTGTTGACCTTGATGGCTACTCCATTTCTTCTAAGGGATTCCTGCCCACAGTAGTAGTTATAATGGTCATCTGAATTAAATTCACCCATTCCAGTCCATTTTAGCTCTCTGATTCCTAGAATGTTGACGTTCACTCTTGCCATCTTCTGTTTGACCACTTCCAATTTGCCTTGATT
>NW_011491721.1:8423-10229 GCF_000754665.1 Bison bison bison | reverse complement strand
TAGCTGTTTTTTGCATAGGTGTGAGTATTATGTTAGGTAATAGCTGATAGGGACCAAAATCATACCAGTATTCTGAAACTAGTGATGACTGTCAACATTCAACCAAATCTAGTCATAATAGATATAAAGGGACAGTGCAAATTCCTTTATTATACTACATTTTTGCACCCAATATTGTTTGAAATTTATCAACTGTCATCTGTGTTGCTGATCATTTTTGTGTGAATATTTACACACCAGTGACATTAGGACTGATGGTAAAATGCACAAGTAAGACTGTCTTTGAGGGCCTTTAATTCTACTTCCAATTTTCTTGTTTTAAATGAAATCATGCCATCTTTGTGGGATTACATAACTGAGAGGGTCTGAATAATTTATGCCCCCCTCAGGTGGCACAGTGGTAGAGAATCCACCTACCAATGCAGGAGATGCAGGAGACCTGGGTTCAATTGCTTGGTCATGAAGATCTCATGGAGGAGTAAATGGCAACCCACGCCAGTATTCTCCCTGGAGAATCCCATGGACAGAGGAGCCTGGCAAGCTATAGTCTATGGGGTCACAAAGAGTCATGCACAACTGAAGCGACTTAGTATGGATAACTGGTGGATATATACTCACATGATCATAGCAATATGTTACCATTAAACACAGTGATACAGACAAGTTTGTTGAAAAATAAGAATGCAGTGGTAAACTACAAATTCAGAAATATGATTATTTTAATCCCAGAATCAGCCTATTTCCAAGGGCCCATTGCATTAGAAACTCACAAATTTTAAAGCTGTTGATTGAAGAAGCAAAAAAGCCAAATCCTGTAATTCACAGAATATCCACTACTAGACATTGCTTAAACTAATTTTATTTCTAAGTAAAGAAAAGGTTCTACCTAAAGTGACTATTAAACATAAGATTATGTTTAATCCTATGATTGGTAACTGGTCACATGGTTGGTAACTGGTCACATTTTAGAAGTATCTGGAATGACAAGTAGAAATCTTTTTCTCTTTTAGAATCCTCTTATAACATATCAATGTTTCTTTATAAATAGATTTCCACTGTGACAAAAAAAAAAAAATTCAAAGGACGATTCCATGAAAACATATTCTTTGCTTGTTTAATGAGCCACATTTTCTGTGAATCTTTACGCATTTTTCCCCCATCTTTGCTGAGAGGGAACAAAAGGCATAGTGCTTTGTCTTCATTTAAAACAACAAAAAATGTTTTCTAACCAAATATAAAACTATACTATTACCTCTCTTCTCTTACTCAGACTGGTTATTCCCACTTTAAATTGTACAGTAAGTTCCATCTTCATTATGGAGGCTTCCTGGATTGATCAAAAGACATTTTGCTTTCTTTCAGATCTCCCACAGACTTTCCACCAATTATATTTTTCTTTCTCGCTTCACCTCCCAAAACTACTTGGTCCCGACAAGTAAAATATTAGTTTGCCCATTCATATATAATTCAGTGCTTCTATTATGTGTGCTATTATATTTGTGTGTGCTACTTCCATATCTCTTGAATATGAGAAAAGATTTCAAAAATTATGTCTAGGAAGAGAAAGATGGGACAAAGCTCATGTAGCAAATCAAAGACAGAATTGTTGATTACTTTTTCGCTTCAGCTCCCTGATGAGAGACACTTCAATATATTTCTTAGCATAATTCTATGTGCAATTGTGCTTTTAAGAAGTGCAAACTAGTACAGCCACTAAGTTGAACAGTGTGGATAATCCTTAAAAAACTGGAAATAGAAATGCCATATGACCCAGCAATCCCACTGCTGGGCATGCACACCGAGGAA